>NW_027263278.1:46200-88872 GCF_902827115.2 Pseudochaenichthys georgianus
AACGTGGCGGCGTCAGTGTTTTGGGCACGTGAATCTCTCACGTGAAGTTTCTGCCACATGATAGAGATTAGGAGCCCAAAGGTCTGGTGTTTTCTCCCCGTCTCCTTCCTCCTCCTCTCTCACACATGTTTGTGTTGCTAATGACGAGGAAGAGGAGGAGGAGGCGGAGGAGAGGAAGGGAGGATGAGAGACACATACCGTTCAGTTCCCAGCAGAATATCAGAGGGAAACCGGAGGCCTGTCGGGGAAGTTCTGATATTTAGGGTTTTATGAAATGTACTCTTTAGGAAAAGGTGAGATTTCAGATGAAATGCAACTCCGATGGCGATTACGTTTGGGTGTCTGGGGTTGACAGGAAGTAGATCTGCAAGGGATTACAATAAAGTACCTCTTAGTACACTTACAATGTGGTTGATCTGCATCTCTGTTGCTAGCTTCCTCTGCTTCATAAATCTCAGCTAAAAACTCACCTCTTTCCACTGGCTTGTAATACCAGTTGAACATAACATTTTGACATTTGTGTTATTATATATTTCTAGTTATTGTGCTTTTATCTTGTTTTTACTTATTGTTTTATTATCTTACTCCTATTGTGTTATTGTATATTGTATGTGTGACCTGTACAGCACTTTGGTCAACTGAGGTGGTTTAAAATGTGCCATATAAATAAAGATTGAGATTGATTGGTTTTGCGTCGAAAGGTCAGAGTTAGGGTCAACGTTGACAGCTCACAGCCACACAGCATTTGTACCGTGTTTATATGAATACAACTGTCGTCATGATGCACGCATGAGGAGTACAAGTTTGTCTATCACCAATGTTGTGTACGTTTAAAGAAGGGTTTTGTTTTCACGAGTTAGCTGGTTTGTCTCTTATTTTCATAATGCTGTGATGGATTGATGTTAGCACTTTTTTAACCAGTGCCCTTTGGAAACAATTTGGGGTTTTACAAGGACACTTTGGCTAGGGGTCGAACCGTTGACCTTAGGATTGGTGGACAACACACCATAGTATGTCCACACACACACCACACACACACACACACACACACACACACACACACACACACACCACAAACACACACACCATGTATACATCACTTCAGGGGACATTACATCGACTTATATGCATTTCCTGGAGACTTACCCTAACCTTAACCATAACCAACACATGCCCTTACCTTTACCCTAACCCTAACCCTAATCCTAAACCTAACCAAGTCTTCACCCTAAAATTAATGATCCCCCTTATGGGGACCTCCATTTTGTCCCCATAAGGGAGGCGAGTCCCCACACGTGACTATGTAAACAGTTTTAGGTCCCCACAAGGATAATAATGCTAGGCCACACACACACACACACAACACACACACACACACACCACACACCACACACACACACACAGCAAGTTCAGCAACACACACCACACACACCACACACACACACACAACACACACACACACATACATACATATACACAATGCCAGTGTAAAGACAGTCCTATGAAGGTTACTCGCCAAGCAAATACATCTTTAAGTTTCACCCTTTTTCTTTAAAAAGTAACACACACACACACACACACACACACACACACACACACACACACACACACGGATACACAGGATTGTTGCCAAGTTCGTCTCAGGTCATTAACTTCATGTCTGTCTGCGGTTCTCAGTATTTACTAAAGAGTAAAGTGAACACTGTCATGTCAACAGAAACATCTTCTAATGAAGCAGCGTCACTACATCTACCTGATGCTATCCTGTGTGATGAGTTGTATCTACTCTGAAAATGGAGAAAGGACTTCCTCACACACACTCTCTGAGCTGATGAGAAACCATGTGAAGAATGAGAAGTATGCGAGGGATGAAGAGAGAAAATGAAACTTGGCTTTTCTATCGAGCACATGGGAGGTCTTGTCATGCTTGTGTGATTATCTCCCGCTTCACTTGTGTGGAACAAAAGAGCTTTTTGGTTGCACAAACTAATGAATCACAAGTTAACTTCCAAAAGATCAAAGGAACAGTAGGAACAACGTGTACAACAGAGGGGCGGTGTGTCGGGTTTATTGGTTTGTTGAGTTTCTCTGCGGCCAGACACTTTAATTAATTGGATTCATATAAAAAGGATAAGGGACTTAAGGGGACAAAGGGACAAAATGTGAGGCAGGCGTGGCCAAGTTCAGCTGATGTCTTCCTTTCTTCATTGTTGTCAGCAGTCTATAGTTATCAAATCTAGTTTCTTAATAAAATAATACCCTCTTACTTTGTGATCCCCTGTCCTTACCTTGGTGCCACCATGAAGTCAAACATTTCCATTTCTCAAAGACTTTGATATTCAATCAAATACCTGCAAGACTGAATTACTAATTAGACACAAATAAAAGATAGCAGCTGCCGCTAACAGTAGCTTAGCTTGTTTTTCCGTTAACTTAACACCCTGACATGTAGGAAGATTGTACTGGAGGCTGAAATATCCTCAGAAGTTGCCTCATTTTGTAAACAAACACACCCCCTATAAAAACCTGTAAGAAAAACCTGAATGTATCAGTTTCACATTAGAAATCAGAGCTTATCCAGTGGACTGAAGGGCTACGAGCTAAAGGCTAACGCTAGCTCAGCTTGTTTCTCATTTAAAGGTCTCCTATCATGCAAAATGCACTTTTTGACGTCTTTTCTACATGAACATGTGTCCCCGGTGCGTCAGGGAACTCACGCAGCATCAGAAAACAAAACCCTCTCTCTTTTCCTCCGTACCCAAATCTCTAAAAACGGGGCTACAACGGAGCTGATCCAGATGTGCTGATCCCTATCAGAAGGTCGCTATCAGAGACAATGACCGACTGTTTTGGACGTAATATGGTCGGTGTTTACATTAGCATCGCTAACACTCAGAGCTAACTAGGGTTGGGTACCGAGAACCGGTTCCGGTTCGGAACCGGTTCCAACATTTCGATTCCAACGGTATCATTTAGAAATGTGAATTTCGGTTCCGCTTTTCGATTCCTGAGGAACTGTTTCTCGCAGCTCTCCGTAGCCTGCTGCATGACTGCGGCGGGGCGGGAAATGTAGCGTTGTATCTACATTTCCTACAGTGTAACCTGAGACCAGGGCCGGCCCGTCGCACTGGCATTATAAATGTTCGCCTAGGGCGCCAGATCTGTGGCGGCGCTGCGCTGACAGCTCTGGGAGAAAAAATAAATGTTTTGACCGTTGGGGCTCATCCTAATTTTCGACCTTGATGTAACAACATTCATAATTAAGTAAATGTAACACCCTTTTCACCCCGGTTACACTTTTCATTTGCCCTGTACGATGGGCGCTGCAAGGGATGAAAATGGGGGATGTTGGCTTATCTGGCAACCGCAGCTCACAGCCAAAGTGCGCGTGAGCGAGGGAGAAAGGGAGGGTGCACTGGAACCGGCGCTGTTGTTATTAGCATCTGGTGCTAGCTGCTCTTACAGAAGAAGAAGATGTTTCTTCAATGATGTGGAGGGAGAGTCCTCTCCAGTCTGACTGAGAGGCTGATAACTACAGCTCAGTGAGGTAAAGGACTCTGAGTGTTTAGATAGTTCACTTTAGTCTAAGTTATCTCAGTGGGTCTCAAACGTTTTGATCACAATTTATGTAAACACATATTTCCAAGGCTCTCCTTTATAATTATTGGGATAAAACAGGTTTGAAATCATTCCAATGTATACTATAGGACAGTAAACCAGACATATCGTTTTAAACTGGAGAGATAAAAAGATATGCATAAATAAAATAGTAAAATAAGATATGAATGAACAACAAAAATAAAATGCATTACATGTAGGCTATTTGTTATTAATTATTAAAATGTAAACTGATCTTTTTCATATGGGTGTTTAGAGTTGTACCCCCTAGATCTAGTCTCTAGTAATTCTGCGTGTGCACCAGATTGAAGCATTTTACTTCAAAATGTTCAAACATTTCTTCCCGGTATGCCTGAGAGGCAGATATGCTTGTTTTTCTCAACAAGAACTGTTTTTAAAAGTTGGACTGTTGCAGCTTCAGTGGTTCTCAGGTTAAAGTTACATAGCAGTGAATATAAACAGACTGATTAATGTGAATATTACTGTAAACTAACCTGTGTAAAAGTTTCTCAAATAAATGTAATTTTTTTGGTGGAAGAAGCATGTATCATTTTTTTACCCTGCCCCTCAAAGAATCGGAATCGAGAACCGTTAAGAACCGGAATCGAAAAGTAGAATCGGAATCGGAATCGGAATCGTGGAAATTCAAACGATACCCAACCCTAGAGCTAACCTGTGCTGGAAAGCATGTGTGTGAAGAAGCAGGAAGTAGAAAGGAACTCACCTTGTGGTATAACCGGCAAGAGAGAAAGCCTTTGAGCTCCAGACTGTTTCAGAGAGGATCCTTGATGATCCATGATATGGCGTTTCATCACGGCAGCATTTAGTTTAGACGGTAGCTGCCGGGTCCCGCATGAGCTCAGACCCCTCCTAAAGCTTTATACCCAAAATCAGCACTTTTGAAACAGGAAGTGAAATAGAGGGATATGAGGCATGGCTAGAATGGGTGATATGTTTGGTATTTTGAGCAAAACACTTAATAGACATGTTTTTATATATATTTTGTATTGCCTAAAAATAGCATGATAGGTCCACTTTAACATAAGATCCTGAGGCGGAATTATCCACAAAAGTCACCTCCTCTCTAACACAAAAGGACTTGATGAATTAATATTGTAAAAACACTGAATAAAGATGTTTCATGTTAAAAAAATCTGAGTTTTCCCAGTGGAAACTTGACCAAGGGGCTGAAAGCTAAAGGCTAACGTTAGCACAACTTAAAATACAGACGTCCCAGGACTAAATTCTTCCTGTTAAACTATAGCAGTAAAACGGACCAATATTTAAAAAGCCTATGGTAAGAATGTGGCTTAAAAACTGGATTATACTGTAAATATACAACGAAAGTAGTAGTTTTTAGACCCATCAGTGAGTAAATGCTAAATATTATACCTTTACAGAAAGAAGAATAACAGACAAAAGTTGTTTCCAAAGAAAAATGGCAGATAAAGTTGAGTGGAAACAACACATGAGACTTTCTTTCGAGCCGTAGATGATTTTCTTCTCCACTAACGTCTTCTTTAGTTGACAGCTGTTGGTCTGCTGGTGGTGACAGCAGCTCTCAGCGAGGACTCCTCCTGTCAAAGAGCTGGGTGAAATATGAGCAGAATGCTAATTGTCAGAAGCTAACAGAGCATGGGAAATATGGGAGGAATGCTAATGATGGATAATGGAGATAAAAACCCAGGTGGTAAAGGTTGTTTGTGTCCGGGAACAAAGCGGGATTCCGGGAAGTCGATGGAAGGATTGTGTTATCATAGAGTAGCTGCTTTTTCTCAGAAGTTATTCTGTGTTTTTAACTTCTTCTTTACCTGCAGCTGCTCTCAGATCACCTGTCTTTGTGAACACGTGTACGGTAAAGATAGGCTGAATGTTTTAGAAGACAAGTATATTGTAAAGGTTAAGGGACCAGTTATTCTTTCTTTTTTGGTCGTTCTTTTTTGGGAAATGTGAAGAAAGCAGGATGGCAAATGATGAGGTCCTACTTTTCTCTTTTTGCGTTGTTTTTGGTCTGTACAATTTCTTCAATGTAATCCTCTAGTTTCTAACTGTCTTTGTCGATCATTTGGCGCTGAGCAGGTGTACAGTGTGTTGTTTTAATGGAGGTAAATACGTCTTAATATTTGTTGTGTTGATAGATTGTCAATCTGTGTGTGGATGTTTCATTCGTGCATGTAAAATACTTTCCGCAATGCAAAAACGATTTGTAAACTCAAAAGACAATGTGCAAATACAAAACTGATTTGCACACGTTTCCCTTTCCTGTAGTGTGTTCTATAGGTTTTAGTGCATGTAAATGGTCTGCAAAGACTAAAATGCCTGTGTTCCCTCCAGAAGGAGTTTCTCTCACACACCTGAACCTGAGCATGATATGTCGTCTTTAATGCTAAATGTTTGGTGATTATCAACGCACCTACAGCAACAAGCAACAGTAACCAGGGTGTGTGTGTGTGTGTGTGTGTGTGTGTGTGTGTGTGTGGGTGTGTGTGGTGTGTGTGTGTGTGTGTGTGTGTGTGTGTGTGTGTGTGTGTGTGTGTGTGTGTGTGTGTGTGTGTGTGTGTGTGTGGTGTGTGTGTGTGTGTGTGTGTGTGTTGTCATGTCCTCCCTCTTTCAGACACGTTGTCCATATGGCCTGTTCCATCCAACATACAAACAAACCTGCAGTCCAGTCCTGACAAGAACACATACAGATGGACATTCCTCCCGTTCACTGCCACATGGGGAATATCTGAGTGTGTGTGTGTGTGTTTGTGTGTGTGTGTGGTGTGTGTGTGTGTGTGTTTCTGTGTGTGTGTTGTTGTGTGTGTGTGTGTGGTGGTGTGTGGTGGTGTGTGTGTGTGTGTGTGCGCGCGTGTGGATGTTCTCTGTTTTATAATGAAAGGGTTTCCAAATACTTTCTGACCATTTTGTTGTGGTATGTGTGTGTTGTCTAACAGCTGCATCAGAGGATGCTAAGTGGTAACTAATTATATTTACAAAAATGATGTACCCCCCCTGTATTAATTTGACATGTCACTAGTTGTCATAAATTAAAGATATTTGAATACAAAACACACTGAAATATTATGAAATAGTAGTATGTTGTGTGTGTTGTGTGTATGTGTGTGTGTGTTAGGGCTGTGCATCTTCACTGGTCTCACGATTCGATTCGATTACGATTATCCTGTCAACGATTCGATTCGGTTCGATATCCCGGTGCATCCCGGTGCATCTCGATTCATACCAATGCGTTGCATCCTCAATTTTCTATATTACTGCACATGGCTTATTTTTCATCAATGCATACATGCAGTCAATACATATGAACTCTCTTTTTTATTTAGAAAGTGCTTCAGAAATCAATAACATAAATGTCTTGACATTCATTTATAAACCAAAATAAATGAATTGTATAGCTAGCCTCCGTGTGTGAAGTTGTTCCATCCTCAAAAACAAAAAGCTAATGCTTCTGCAGTCTAGCTGCAGCTTCTAGCCACGGCCTTCTGTTAAGAAAGGACACTGAATGTCCTGAATGAGGCATCACACACAGGACGTGAGTCTGAACACAGCAGACAACAGGAGTATTTACAACAGCATATACAAACTAAAATACTGCATGTGGGTGCACACTTACATTCTCTGTTTTACTGTTACATAAATCCAATGAATGAAAGATAAAATTAGCTTCATTATATCTCAGTGATTAAGTGAATAATAAAGTTTCTATCGGGTCACTATAAGCATGTTACTCATTATTTCAGGGAGGGGGCGGGGCTTGGAGGAACGGAGAGGAGACGGTGATCGCGGAAGCTTTTTTCCTCCTGCCTTCACAAACTTTACACGTATATATCATCTGAAAATTGCTAGAGGACATTCATACTCTGCAATCCAAGACTTAATTAAATACACCAAAAACCTGACATGATTGTAACGCGATTATTTTTGAAAAACATAAATCCCTGTCTGTGTCTCTGAGCCGCAGCAACACGGAGTGATTCGAGCGGGTCCTTCTGCTGTGGGTTCTGGACTGGTGTTCTTGTGTTGGTGGATAAAGCAGACTGCTCCGTGTTCGGTGTTGCTGTGCCGCTGTCACGTATGTTCCCTGATCTCTGCGTCACCGACCGATTTGATATTAAAGTGACAGAAAAAACGTTATAGTAAAGCCGCGGCCGGAAATCAGGAAGCAACGTTACTACTCTATAACCGATTATCTTCCGTCACTGCATCGAGACCGAATCGTCCACGTCCGCATCGCAATGCATCGTAGAAACGATTATTTTCAACACCCCTAGTTGTGTGTGGTGTGTGTGTCTGTTTGTGTGGTGTGTGTGTGTGTCTGTTTGCATGTGGTGTGTGTGTGTGTGTGTGTGTGTGGTTTGTGTGCGCGTGATTGTGTGAGATAGATAAAGAGTGCAGTATATACGAGAAGAACAAAAAACATAAAAATGCAACAGATATCAGCAGATCTTAAGATTAATCCTTATGTAGAAAATGCATGCATGTGAGGTTTGTGCCTGTGTGTACCGATAAGCAGGATGAATTAGTTGGTGTGTGTGTGTGTGTGTGTGTGTGTGTGTGTGTGTGTGTGTGTGTGTGTGTGTGTGTGTGTGTGTGTGTGTTGTGTGTGTGTGGTGTGTGTGTGTGTGTGTGTGTGTGTGTGGGTGGTGTGTGTGTGTGTGTGTGTGTGTGTGTGGCATGGATGCATTATCCGGTGCTCATCTGACACTAGGTTCATTACACAAACACCATTACGAGCGCTCATACTGCTATCAGACGTAGCCATCACACAAACCGGCGCACAGGACACACACACACACCACACACCCACACACACACACACACACACCCACACACACACACACACACACACACCCACACACACACACACCCACACACATTGTTTGGACACACGCTCAGGCACATCTTATCTTTCCATCTCTTTTGAACTACATACATATATTCCCTTTTTCTTCTACATCTCACAAACATCACCAACACCATGTTATTATTGTTAACAGCTGTTAAAGCGTTCCCACATTGGTCTCATTAGTATGGTTTCTCTCCTGTGTGAATACGTGACGTGTTTTGAGTTCACTCGATGTTGTGATGGTTTCCCCAAATTCTTCACAGCTGTAAGGTTTCTCTCCTGTGTGAATACGCCCTTTACATTTTGAGATGTTGTGAAGGATTTGTCAAATTGCTGTCAGCTGTGCAATGTAGCTCTCTCCTCTCTGTTTCTGAAACAGATGGATAGAGAAACAGTTTAAAACGTTTTTCAAAAGGTGGAGAAACACACACACACACACCACACACACACACACACACACACAACACACCACCCACACACACACACACACACACACACACACACACACACACACAACCTCTGAGAATCCATTAGGATGATATTGCATTTTCAGCTACTATCGTCTCTTCTGGCACTTACATTTTTTACAGATTCTGCCGACCGCTGCACTTTTCTGCTGTCATTAATTAGTCTTTCACTGCGTAACCATGGCAACCAAGCATCCTTACTTTATTATACATTACCATGCATACAGTGCACAGGTAGTGGAGGCACTGAGGCTGTGCAGCTGTGTGTGTGTGTGTGTGTGTGTGTGTGTGTGTGTGTGTGTGTTGTGTGGTTGTTGTGTGGTGTGTGTGTTGTGTGTGTGTGTGTGTGTGTGTGTGTGTGTGTGTGTGTGTGTGGTGTGTGTGTGTGTGTGCATGTGTGTGTGTGTGTTTGTGTGTTGTGTGTGTGTGTGTTTGTGTGTGTGTGTGGTGTGTTGTTGTATGTGTGTTTGGTTGTGTCTTCACCTGCAAAACAGGATACAAATGTTGTACCAAAAATATAGAAACGACTTAAACGACTAGAAAGGTACCCAAAAAGGGACATTTTGAGAATAAGGGGTTATCATTTTGATGACTTGAAAAATGTTGATGACAAAAATCTAAATAGTTATGTACTGAAAGTCTGAAAAATAATAAAATGTTACTCCTCTAATAGTGTGTCAATGTCCTAAGTATTGTCATAAAATGCACAAACACATGTTACTTTTATATATTATATAGATTGCTTTGAAAGTCTTGTGTTCTTTTCTCATCAATGGAGTTCAGGCAGTCAACTCGAGCAACAATGATATACACGTGACATGCCTCGTCACAACCAACCAATCACATTCTCCTTTACCGGCGCGCTATGTAGGCCTATTCTCAAACCGCCCCCTACACCCTACCCCTACACCCTAAAAAAAAAAACTAAAAGCTTATAAACATCAGGTTTAAAACTAAAAGAGCTTTGAAACACAATGAAAGATGTTTGGAGTTTTTTTGAGTTATTCATTTAAACTTTTTGTCTCAGAGATGCTGATTTGAAACCGTTGTTACAAACAGTTACGGCACTTCCTGTTTCTGCCGGAGAGGGGAGGCCGTCCCAAAGCTTGCTGCTGTGTTTACTCCCTCCACCTGACAGGAGGGAGCCTCGTTGAGCTGCGAGTGTGGCTACAGCCGGAGTTCACTCCGTCACGGAGGGGTAGGGTCGAGGGAGTGTTTGGGATTGGGCCATCTCTGCCTGCCTCGCTAATAATGCTGCTTCTCTGCGGCAGTAAACTGAGCCTAAGTTGTGATAACTAAAGTTGACAAAGCAACTGATACAAACATATTGAAAAAAACTACAAACACAGCCCTGATCAAAGAACTTACGCAACATGAAACCATCTAATTTGGCCTCATTAACACTGCCTTTGATTTAACTTTTATAGCAGCATCAGTGGCGGCTGGTGGAAAATATTTTTGGTGGGGCTGTTGATAGAGTGAGTAAAACATTTTTTTTTTGGGAGAAATTACCCCTTAATTAGGACTTCTGGTGATAATGGCGCGTTTCCAGTGCAGCGCGGAGCTCGCTTTAATGCTGCGTTCAGACCGGACGCGATGCGAATATTCGCTTCGCTCTAAACGCTCCTATCTCATCGCTCTAGTCTAGTCGCTCGAGTTTCACCGCGGCTGCCAGCTGTGTTTACTCGCATCATTCAAACAAGACGTGCTGGCTCGGGAGCTACAACAACATGAACATATTTTACCGTGATTTAATTGTAATACACGTTTCTAAATGATGCCGACGTAACAACATACTGATACCGGTTAGTAAAAACCATGAATTAATGCTTTGACAAGTCTGCAGACAGACGGCAGGCGAAAAACCTTTTAGAATGCTTGTTTTCTGAATGGAGATTGGGTCGACCAGGCTAAGCTAACGTTGTTATGCTCACTCCACACTCATAACAACGACCTACAGACATAAACTAGAAAATGCATTTCTTGCAGAAAATGCGTGCGAATGCTGGAACTGTGAACATGTATGGCTGAATTTAGCTGAAAATGCAGAAAAAGCTGAATATGTTATTAGCTGAATAGTAGCTGCTTTTAGCTAAAAAAATGCAGAAAAAGCTTAATATTTAAAAGAAAAGGTTTAAAAAAGGTGTAAACACTACTTATAGCCCCAATGTCCTGAATAGCTGAATAATGTAATAGTTGAATGGTTTATAGCTGAAATTAGGCTGAAGGAGTTAGATATTAGCTGTAAGTAGTAGTGAATGAATGTTTACAAACACCTGTGTGTGTAAACCCAGAGAT
Organism: Pseudochaenichthys georgianus; assembly: GCF_902827115.2. Taxonomy (NCBI): domain Eukaryota; kingdom Metazoa; phylum Chordata; class Actinopteri; order Perciformes; family Channichthyidae; genus Pseudochaenichthys; species Pseudochaenichthys georgianus. Next base: position 57,430 of record NW_027263278.1, read on the forward strand.
CAAAGTTTAACATGATGACGACTTAAGACCATTTACCAAATGCAGAGAGAGAGAGAGAGCATGTGTGTGTGAGAGAGAGAGAGTGTGTGTGTGTGTGTGTGTGTGTGAGTGTGTGTGTGTGTGTGTGTGTGTGTGTGTGTGTGGTGTGTGTGTGTGTGTGTGTGTGTGTGAGAGATGAGTGAGTGAGTGAGTGAGTGAGTGTGTTGTGTGTGTGTGTGTGTGTCTGTTGTGAGGAGTGAGTGAGTGAGTGAGTGTGTGTTGTGAGTGTGTGTTGTTGTGTGTGTGTGTGTGTGTGTGTGGGTGTGTGTGTGGCTGTGTTTGAGAGAGTGTCTGTCTGTCTGTCTGTCTGTCTGTCTGTCTGTCTGTGTTTGTGTCTGTCTGTCTGTCTGTGTGTCTGTCTGTCTGTCTGTCTGTCTGTCTGTGTGGTGTGTGTGTGTGTGTGTGTGTGTGTGTGTGTGTGTGTGTGTGTGTGTGTGTTTGTGTGTTGTGTGTGTGTGTGTGTGTGTGTGTGTGTCTGTCTGTCTGTCTGTCTGTCTGTCTGTCTGTCTGTCTGTCCTGTCTGTCTGTCTTGTTTGAAAGAGTTGCCTTGCCCCTAAATGACGAAATTCCAAGCCTAGTGTGTGCCTGTGTTTGAGAGAGAGAGTGTGTGTGTGTGTGTGTGTGTGTGTGTGTGTGTGGTGTGTGTTGTGTGTGTGTGTGTATGGTGTGTTTGAAAGAGTGTGTGTGTGTGTGTGTGTGTGTGTGTGGTGTGTTGTGTGTGTGCTGTTGTGTGTGTGTGTGTCTGTGTTTGAGAGTGTGTGTGTGTGTTGTGTGTGTGTGTGTTGTGTGTGGGTGGTGTGTGTGTGTGTGTGTGTGGTGTGTCTGTGTTTGAGAGTGTGTGTGTCTGTCTGTGTGTGTGTCTGTGTTTGAAAGAGTGTGTCTGTGTGTGTGTCTGTGTGTGTCTGTGTGTGAGAGAGTGTGTTGTGTGTGTGGTGTGTTGTGTGTGTGTGTGTGTGTGTGTGTGTGTGTGTGTGTGTGGTGTGTGGTGTGTGTGTGTGTGTGGTGTGTGAGAGAGAGTGTGTGTCTCTGAGATGTCTTCACAGCTGGACTGTTGAAGTCTGCTGCATGTCAGTTGGAGTGATGACATCATCGTGTTCCATGACACAGGTGTTTCTATTTGAGCTAACGAGCTCTGTAGAGATCACAGGTTTCCATTGTTCTGAATGAGAGATGAACCTCTTACATGTGAACGTTTTGTGGAAGAACCGTAACAGATATCTGTGAAATTTCAAAACGTGAAGCATGTCAAGGAAGTTCAGTATCTGAAGTGTAATTTTTGTGTAGTTTTGGGTTAATAATGTGGCCTTTTTGGCAGTTTAACTAAAGGTGTGCGGCTGCTACCGTGAGGAAATATCTGCCTGAAATTACAATGGGCTTCAATGGAGGAATGTTGAACGTTTTTGTCACTTAATGCCCTCAAGAGGCATTTTGTTTAATATGTTTTCTTAATGTTTTCTTATTTTCCAAGCTAGGAGAGGTTTTCCTACGTTTTCCATGAAAAAATATGTCTGAGGAGTGTAGGGTTTGGGAATTATGGCAAGTTTAAAACATTTTTGGGGGAGAATTTCAGGCACCGCTGCACTCTGTTTTGAGATCAAAGCACTCTAGAGTTAATGAGCTGCTCCATCCACTCCAATGTTAAGATCTGGAAAAAGCCTCTCTGCTAAGCTCCAAACTAATTCCAATATCTGAAAAAGTTGAAAAATATCAAAATTATTTTATACAAGTTTTATAGCTGAAGGTATTGTGATCATTTGAAAGTTGGAATGAAGTGTCTGGCTGAAATTATGTGGAAGGAGATGCATTTGGCGCAAAGTGTAGGAAAAGTGGATTTGAAGGCATCTCCCATTGACTTCAATGTTACAAAATAGTTTAAAAGCTGAATATTTCAAAAAGTATGAAATATTTTTGAAAAAGTTGAATGTTTCTTATCAATTGCTGAAAAGGCTGAATAGTTTAATATTTGAATGGTTTCTGCAGCTGAAAGTAAGCTGAAGTTATGGAGAGCTAAAGTATTGGCTGATTTGAAGGCTCTTCCCATTGACTTCAATGTTAAAAAAGAGTTTAAAAAGCTGAATATTTCAAAAAGTATAACATATTTTTAAAAAGTTGAAGGTTTCCCATCGATTCCTGAACAGGCTGAATAGTTTAATATTTGAATGGTTTCTGTAGCTGAAAATAAGCTGAAGTTATGGATTGCCAAAGTATTGGCTGAAATAAGAGGAAGAATAAAGTTTTTGAAGTACTATAGTGGAATGCTGTATACAGCATTCGCACTAATAAACCAGCGACTGTATTCGTCAGACACAGACAGTGCCGAGCCGTGCGGGGCCCGTTTTTGGTTGCGTTTCCACTTGGCCTAGTACCCCTTGGCGTTTCCACTTGGCCTAGTACCCACTTGGCGTTTTCCACTTGGCCTAGTACCGCTAGCGGGCCAGGAACAACCAGGCTGAGTCGGGCTGAGCATGCTAACTAGAGAGAAATCGCTGGCAAGGGGGCTACAACTACAACAAGATGAACATATTTGACCGTGATTTAATGTAATACACGTTTCAAAAATGCCGAATTAACAACATACTAATACCGGTTAGTAAAAACCATGAATTATGCTTTGACAAGTCTGCAGACAGACGGCAGGCGAAAAACCCTTTTAAAATGCGTGTTTTCTAAATGGACTTGGCTAAGCTAACGTTTGTATATGCTCCGACCGTCCACACTCACAACAACGGCCTATACAGACATAAATAAACCAGCGACTGTATTGTCCATGACACAGACAGTCTGGGTTTGTACTCGTTTAACTTTTGTTTAGTTTCTGAACAGATCGTATCTGTCCCCGGCTGTTTGAAGAGCAAGCATGGGAAACAAAAGACCATTTACCTGTTTGCATCCAGCTAGCCATGCCTTTCTGGTGTACCAGCTACGTGAGAAGCCTCGTTGATACGTTTTGTCTTTTTCACGAGCTTGCTGCGATATATACAAATCGGTTGGTCCGTCCAAGGTCTTTAAGTATCAATTTATCTCCCAAACTTCTCCTTTCGAAAGGATTGGAGATTAGCTCTTGCACAGAATTGGGTGCGGACCGAGGTCCGGCGACTCCACTTGCACATGAAGCCATTCTCATCCAACTACTACTCTGGTCACCTTGGTCACTCACGAGTCTAAAAAACAACTCACGTCAACGCACGTAAGCAACGTGGGCGCCAACGTGAGCGCCCTCGTGACCAAAATATTTGACGCGTTGATTGGCTGAAATTATGTTTCGGCGGCACAGTTTACTATTGAGACTTTTGCAACGTGCTGGTTGCTGCTGTTTGGCTCGGGGGCTCCTTGCACGGCTCCCGGTAATGATAAACTAATGCCACGGGCAAGGCCAGGCAGGAAACATGTGACTTATCAGTAACTTTAGACAATCGTAACACAATTTTAAACGAGATTTTATTGTAGATTATACATTTTACTGATACCAATTGTATGATATTACCTTGTTCATTAAAAATAAAAATATAAATATATATTTTTTTTAAATATATATTTTTTAAATATATATATTTTTTATTTAATTTTTTTTTTTGTATGTGGGAATAGGTGGGGCGGCGCCCCTAGTGCCCCTATGGGCCGGCCGCCACTGAGCAGCATGATGGAGAAGGAATGAATGAAATACAGAAAACAAGTGTGTATGTCCGCTAGAATTTTTACTACAGCCATGAAGCTCTGCAGATCTTCCCTCTGAAACACACACTGTCTAACTGTCCTCAGATCAGAGGACAATAGCAGGGTGAGAGTTACTGTTACTGCTGCTGAAGAGTGTGTGTGTGTGGTGTGTGTGGTGTGTGTGTCTGTGTGTGGTGTGTGTGTGTGTGTGTGCGCCCCTTTTCTCACGACCCTCTAAAATAAAAGAGGCCTTGTCTGCTTCCATTAGTGACCTGCAGCAGCCACCCCAGATGACTGAAAGAGAGCAATGCCTAAGAGAAAAGAGGTAGGGTGCGGACAAAAGGAGAGAAAAAAGGAGGTATACAAAAGTACAAAAGTTATAAGGGTGTCCTTCCTTTCGTACTGTGATGCCCTTTAAACCCTTGCACTGTGCTTCAAAGACGTCCAGGGATCTTTTCAACCTGCTGAATTAAACATGATGGAAATGCACAAAAGCTTCACATTTTATAACCGTTTGACAGCTCTGCCCTAAATGCTCTTAATTTATAATAATAACAAGACATAACATTTGTATAGCGTGTTTCCTAATGCTCAAGGACACTTGTGGATGTGTGTTGCAGTTTTCAGTCACTATACACGTCTTTCAAAACTCACATTTCCAACCTGTTATCTTTCAAGTTATTACACGTTGAAAAATAAATTCTGATTGGTCAATTTGGACATTCCAAAGGTCAAATCATTTTTGCTAACAGACCGTTCACCGTTGCTAAGGATACCAGACCGTTGCTAAGTAGGACGCTGTGACGAAGGGACTTGGTACAGTCGTATCAATCCGCAGAAAGAAGTCAGGTCAATTTAAACCGTCAGCTGTGATACAAAAATTATGGGAGTTTAAAAAAAAGAAGTTTATTCTTATATTTGAGGAGGGCACGTAAAGTTTGGATTCATGGCGGCCACTTTTTAATCGTACAAAAAAAAAAGCTTATTTCTAAACACATTCAGTTCAATCAGGAGAGACGGTTTTGATGTAAGAATACATATTTATTGCAGAGATACACAAATTAATGTAATGGTGATTTTAGCGATTAGGCCCCGTTGTGCAGGAAGTATCATTTGGGAGGGCAGAACCGATCCGATGAAACCCCCCTGGGGTCTACACTGGTGGTGGTGAATGGACAGTTGTTGGGTTGGTCTGAAGGGGAGGGGCTTAGCTTGACCCTGGTGGTGGTGAATGGACAGTTGTTATGTTCGGTCTGAAGGGGAGGGGCTTAGCTTGACCCTGGTGGTGGTGAATGGACAGTTGTTGGGTTCGGTCTGGAGGGGAGGGGCTTAGCTTGACCCTGGATTCAGAGGGACAGGAGGTGAAAAGGGGTGGAGGAGGGTTGAGTCGAGTCACCTGAAATTACAGCTGTCAGAGGGGAGAGCACATTTAAAAGGTTTAGCAGAGCGCTATGATAGGCTCTTGGGAATAGAGCGAAGTGATTGGTTAAGCTGGAGAGTGATGCCCCCGATCCAGTGGCGTAATAAGGTTGTGATTGGCCCAGTGAAAATATTATTTTGGGCCCCCCCCCCCCCATCGCCCCAAACATAAGCGCACGCTGATGCGCTCACACACGCACGGACATACACCACAGTGAACTAAGAAGAGGATTACACTTGTTTCCTTGTTGTTTGTCTCTGGGCCTACATAGACCGGTTGCTATAATATAGCTTTTGATCTTGGTCTCAATAGCGCCATAGAGTCCCCTATCGGTTGGGGCCCTTGGGGGAACTGTTGGACCACCGCCGGGCACAGCCAAATCCAGCCTCTCCTCCTGGCTGGCTGGAGAAGAAGGTTGCACAGGCATGGCCACGGATACAGCTTCACTTGTGGAGCTAGATGCCAATGATGGTGGTGAGGCAGGTGAGCTATCGATAGCCTCCGGCTGCCGCTGCATGTCAACTTTGCTTACGTTAGTGCTCGATTTCGAGGACGATGTATGACAAAAAAAACCTGTCTAATTTTGTCAGTTTAGCTGTTACATCTCCTTGTTCTTTCTCTTTTTCTCTTGTGCTTTGGTTTGCTGTACATTATAAATGCAAGCTATTACATTTTGTATAATGCTGCCGAACTTGCTGCTGCTAACTACAGTACAGTACAGGTTGATTAAACGGTTCGCTCGTCACACAAGGTATCACATGACATGAAAGGGAGCAAGGTCACTGGTTACTTTGAAGACTGCGTGAACCGGTCAATGCGTTGCACCGGCTGCACCGGCGGTAGTTACGCCACTGCCCCGATCACTTATTGAGAGGCGAGAGAGTAGTAACATGGAAATAGTAAATGAATGAGTAAAGACGGTCTTCCTGGTTGAACTGACGCTGAGCTTCATTAGTCAAAACAAATACTGAAGATGCAAAACTCAGATAAAGTGATTAGCAAAATTAGGTTGTCTTTCTGTTGGATGATCACATTAAAAAATTAAACAGTTGGGACAGAGGTTGCCGATATCTGTCTATTTAAAGGCGTTGGAGTTGTAGTCTTAATAGAGTTCACCAATAGGTGGAATTATTTTACCTTTTCACAAAACAATGTCTGTTTCCTTAGGCGCATTCACACTGCGGTACTTTTCCCACAAAGGTTCATGCGAACTTAGTTCATGATCGCGTTCACACCAAAAAGAGCCGGTACTAAAATTAGTTCATGCGAGCCTTTTTACCCCCTCGAAAGTCCCTGCTAGAGAGCAGGGACTTTCGAGGGGGTCTTTGTGAGAAAAGAGCTATATTTCTGATTGGCTGGGCGGGATTGCAAACCACGCCCCGTAAAACTCCCAAAATGTTGTGAAGCCGCCATTTTATTATCCTCGGCATTAGCATTATTAGCATTAGCATTAGCCCAGCGCAGAAACGCAGAGAGACTAACTTATGGCAACACAAAATAAAACATGGGAGCGGTGGAGATGAGGAGGTGGCGGCGTTCTGGCGACTTACTCGGAAGGCAAACAAAATAGAGGTGAACATAAAGGATAGAGAGAGTTACAGGAAAGAAAGGAATACAGTAGTTCAGGAAACAAAAAAACACCACTTACAAAACAGGAACAGGAGTAATATTATATTACTTATTTATCTTTTGTACAATGTAATTACAATACAAATATGTAGGTTTAAATACAAAAAAATCTGTAAATAAAGATTAAAAATAAATCCCACTGGTTTGCTTTGTTACCATCACTAAACTATGGTTTTACAATCAAGTTTATGAGGTCTTTTAGTTTGCTTTAACGCGGAACACAATTAACCTACATTTATAATTTGGAGGGCGTGCAAACGAGTCTAAAATATATTTTAAAAGGAAATAAAAGCATTGATTTCATGGAGGTCTTGGAGGAGAGAGGAGGGTTGAAAGAAAATGCAGTTTGGTTTAGTTTTTTTGCTGGGGATACAATATAGTTTTACCCGAAAAACAAAGGCAGGGCATGGTGTGAAGTATTCCTGGGATACATACATGTAAGTTCTGAAAAGACAGGCAGCCAGACAGGATCAGGAAGAAGAGACGGAATAATCCAATTAAAGTGTGAAGAGTTAATGAGCAGGAAACTCAATCAGCGACAGTCCACATCCACACAATTACATTCTGGAGGCGCATCTCTGTCCACTTTCCCCTTCCTACAGAACATACAGAAACAACCTGCGTCTATAAATAAAGTTTCCTTTTATGACTCAAATGGCAAGTTAAAACACAGAAAGCTCCGTCGATGGTTTTGCACATTTGACTACGAGGCTGTAATTAATATAATAAGCTATAATCTTTTTAAATGTGATCAAATCCGGGAGGTTTTTACGAGCTGCGGATTTGGCTTGGCTTTGAGACAAGGATGGAGACACAGCAGACGGTGCGTGGGTTGGGTGATGAATGTGTCTTTGTTCTCAATACTTTCACACACTCTTTTTTCATCTCATCCCATGTTCCTTTCTTCAGACTTCCCCCATCTCAATTTGTACAAACGTTATAACGCCATTCTCTCCTTCAATCTTTCACATGCAAGCTTTCCTTTCCTTTACCTCAAGCAATGTATTCTTTCCGTTACTCACTCACTCACTCAAATGTCTTCAATAATCCCACATCCAAAGCATCGGTCATTTGCCAAGCCTCTGCTCGTGTTCCTCATCTTATCACCTCTTCTCATCAGTCCCAAACTCTGTGATGAGTGCAATACTAATGCAACGGTGACGCGGCAGAGGTGAATACACAATCATATTGAACGTGATGCGACGATACCCTGTGCTTTTTAACATATCAAAAGGAGTATGAACGCTGTAAAGTAGTGCATCGGGTTTTTTGTGTTTCCACTGAGATGTTAAAGTTCCTTTCTGGAGAAGATGAAGTCTGTTGTGCTGTATTGTCCCGTGTGTGTGTGTGTGTGTGTGTGTTGTGTGTGGTGTGTGTGTGTGTGTGTGTGTGGTGTGTGTGTGTTGTGTGGTGTGTGTGTGTGTGTGTGTGTGTGTGTGTGTGTGTGTGTGTGTGTGTGTGTGGTGTGTGTGTGTGTGTGTGTGTGTGTGTGTGTGTGTGTGTGTGTGTGTGTGTGTGTGTGTGTGTGTGTGTGTGTGTGTGTGTGTGTGTGTGTGTGTTATCCTGAAGTCGTTTTTTAATGTCCCAGCAACCCTTGAGGGAAGGCTTTAGTCAAAATGACTCACCGGGCCTCAGTGGAGTGGATATACGTGAGGTGGAAGAAACATGCCGCTATATACACTCACCGTCTCACCACACACCGCTTCCTCCTATTTGGTTCCTGTCACATGACTCCCACAATGCTTTGCACACATTTTAAGCGACCTGTAGTTTTCTCTCCTCTCAGCTAAAATAAATATATGGGATCAAAAACAAAACACTGCCTTAAGATTTAGATTTTTTTTAAAGTATATATAACTTGTTAAAATAAAAATGAAGTACAATAAATAAAATAATTTGGCCATAAATCTCTACTATTAGTCAGTAAGTCCTTTTGGGGCTGGAAGGGTCGGGTCTTACTTCATTGGCTAATCCTTTCCGTGCTCAGCAGCACTTCTCTGCACATCAACACTTCAACCAGAAAGAAAATATCTCACGAGTTTGGAATGCATCCCGCTTTTTAAGAAAGAAACCACCGAGTTGTGCCCCTCTATAATGTCCTCAGGCGGGGGGCACGTACAGTACATCCAGGGACTTGCAGCAATAAAGTAAAGTCGGAGTAGAGCAGTGAAAGCAGGGAGGTGGTTAGCGGGTGGAGCGGAGGATTCAATCCCTCAAGTCTTGTGAGCTGGATCCTCCAAATCCCAGCCCAGCAAAGCGCCAACGTCTTCAAAGCTCTCATGGGAGTGTCAAGAAAGCAATTAAGATCATTATATCATTAACTCCCATGAGAGCTTTGAGCAGGTTGCTGGGCACATTGGATGCTAGGCTAACTTTAAGACCTGCATCCCGTTTAAACTCCAGGTCTACCTCCAGGTCTACAGCTTTGGGACGTCAACTCTCGCTTAAAGCTCAATCTCAAAAGTCTTCTGAAGATTGTTGGAGAAGGGGTTTGCCGCTGCAGCTGGTGCTTTGTTCCCCGGCTGCGGAGGTTTAGCCTCCAGAGCCGCCCACTTGGCCTCGAATCGATCATCTTCTTGGGGTGCTGGAGCTGTCAGCTGGCTGCCCTCTGGAGGCCAGCTGCTCCCGCTGCCGGACGTCCCGTTCTGGAGGCCCATGGAGGCGCTGCTGTGCGGCGGGAGGCCATTAAGGGCTGATGATAACGGAGGAGTGGGAGAGAAAGGCGGTGTGGAAAACCCCGGTAATCCAGGGTAGGAGTGGTGCACCCCGGTCATTCCCAGTCCCATCGATAAACCTCCACCTCCACCTGATGAGCCTGTAGCCGTGCCGAAGACGTTCGCCACCATTTGCGACGAGTGATGCCCACCACAGGCACGCTGGCGTTGGGATATGTCATAGAGCTGGCCAGGCCGGGCATGTACGTCTGCATGGGAAGGAAGGCCGGCTGGACAGGCTGGGAGCCGAACATCCCCACCGGAGCGGGGGTGGTGTCAAAAAGCCAAGGGGAAGGGCTGCATGGAGCCTGGGAGCCCTGAGAGGGACGGCTGGAGCATGGAGGGCGCCGGACATACTGGGACCGGACATGGGTGGGGATGGACATGGAAGGGAGAGACATAGGGGGGACCAGATACTGGAGGGCCGGGTATTAGAGGAACTGATGATATCGACATGGGTGGGAGGGGCAGTGGTGCCTGAGCTAAGAGAGCAGGGGGGCCCGAGAGGCAGAGGTTTGGACATGGAGCCGAGGGACATGGGGATGTTGGACACAGCAGATATGGAGGGGGGTCCGGGGATGATGGGGATGGAGGGGCCTGGAGGAGGGGTCTGCTGAGCCTTCACAGCCTTGGAGACTTCCTCCAGCCACCGCTCGGCCTCGGAGGGGGTGCGCCGGTGTCCACAATGCATCTGCATCGGCACAGGAGGAGGGGAGTGGAGCTCCGGCTGCACCCAGGAAGGATTACCTAGAGGGACACAGTTATAGAGAGTTAGAAAGAGTGTGATGAATGGGAGAGAAAGGTCCCTCTGGAGGAAGGGGCACATAAAGGTCGGTCTGACTTTGAAATCAGTGACAAAATACTCAAAAGACCGGCAGAGGCTGAAACTACTGCCAATGAAATAGTGTCTTGGTGCCCAGTGCAATTCGGGACATATCTTATTAAGGTTATTTGCAGACATTCGCTGCAAAATTATAAAATCTTGATGTAATGACCCTTCAAAGTGAAAATGCAATCTTTTACTTAGCAGGGGGTCCGCGGGGTCTTAACCTGTTAAACCCCGAGCCTGTTTTTCAGGTTTCAGGCTCGAAAATGACATTCCCAGAACAAATGACTGTAACTTCACTTCTAAAAGGTTTATATGAATAATTGTTGTTATCAAAGCAAGGTTACATCTGTGAGTTGGATGTAGAAGTGTCAGAATCAATATAGATGTTTCTGTGTCAGAGTAAATTCAGATGGAACATAGCAAAAAATGTAAATTCCTGTCTCCCGCCTAAAGAAAAACCCATTACTTATAGTGAAGACCAACCTTGAATGATGGGTTAGTAGCCTAAAAGCTTTAGGAATCCAAATTATAACATATAATAAGTACCCTGTATCAAGATTGAGGCAAAACAAGTGACATTTGACCTTTTTAGAGAGGTTTATGAAAATAAAGTCCAGGCGGAATAAGCTTTGGGCAGTGCCATTTGACCTTTTTCAGATACCAGACTATAAAATCATTGTATTACATTGAATAATCACTATAGGTATTCATTCCATTAAAACAAATAAAATAAAAAAAATGTAAATAAAAAAAAAGATTCTTAAAAAAATATTAAAAATATTTGTGTGAGTGTGTATACAAAAAATCAGGGTCCCCGTCGGCGGGGACCTTCGGGCTTAAAAGGTATTACAAAATTTAGCGAAAATGAAGGCTATTAAAAATAATTAACGGCATTTTCCAAGGTATGACATTTTGTAGCTTGTTTTCAATAAGTATCTAAATGGGTCCAGAGAGGTTGTGTTCTGCAGTCTGCCTGAATGTAGTCGTGGCGTAGGTGTGTAGTGTGATTCTGTGGAGTTTATTGATGGCATCCCGTTGGATTTGACGTCATCTGAACAGGACGTCGCACGCTCACTGCTTGATAGCATGCGAATGTCCGTTTGCGCCGGTTGCTAAGCAACATCGTTATGGGGAAATGCAAGTCTGCGTCCAAATGGTTGGAAGATAAGGAGGAAGGACAATCAATACTGTATATAGTCCAATGTGAGGTAAAGTGTGTCGCCAAGGTACCGGTTAAAACTCGAAGTGGCGATGAGGTCTTAAAATGTATGGAAAGGGGCTTAAAGGGTTTTACATCTGACTTCAGGATTCCTGCATACACCCTGCTGTGATGGCCACAGCCACGCAGGGTAAACCCAACTACACTGCATCCTCATCTTCAGTAGTGTTGCTTTAGTGCAGCTACAATAAAACATGCCAGTTAACACCACACATGCTCTAGATGGTAAACTCTTTATTTGATTGTAATCTGACATTACTTCAAACATTTTAGCACAGCTAATACACAAGTATTTGTTTGTATCAATTACATTCTTTGTCTCTTGAGTTACCACGTCCATTGGGGGAGGTTACTTCCTGGTTCAGCAAAGGGCGTGGCCGAGCGCTGAGGGCTCATAAATACTGCAAGGAGCCGATTGGGACAGATTGGGACGAACCACCTGCTTCCATGTCAAAGGGGGGATTTGGTTTTGTCAGTGTCCTTTGTGTCTGATGTGACTATTAACTACCCCTTGGGTTCAACGTGGTTTGGCGAAGCCACTGTATAGGTTCCTTGGTTCTTCATTGGAGCAGGTTGTTGAGTTAACACCTGTTATGTTTCTTTGAGGTATTTTCTGTGGACCTCTTTTATAGGCCTGGCTATTATATGGTGGACTTTTGGGGTAAATAAAAACCCTAGTTTATTTAAACCTGTCCTGTTGCCTCACTGCTTGGTAGTGATGGCGAGATGAAGCCTTATGAAGCTTTGAAGCTTTCCAGCCAATTGGTTGCTAAAGGGTTCATCTCATGAGGCTTCATCATGGGCTTCATTTGAACACAAACCCCCTGCTGGTCAAAGTGTGTAAAACAGGCAGATGGACATCTCAACAGTGTGCTCTCTCATACCGAGTTCCCATTGAGTAAAGCCTTAGAATAACTAAACAACGAACATTAAATCATATTTCATGTTAAACAATATTGTATTTTTCCAGTTTAAATGATTGTGATTGAAAAGCCTAAGGAGGCTGGTAAACATTGCAAAGAGGGATTTGTATTCCTTAATAATATTCATAAACTTAACCATGTTGTAGCCGAGAGGAAAGGCTAAACCTATCAAAGAATACATGTATTAACTACATTATGTCATTTAGCTGGTAGCTTTTATAAACAACAACAAATACGTATTGACCAGTCGCTGAAACCAGGAACCCTGCGTCGTGAGTCAACTGCTTCCAGCTGAGCCGCAGCACACACACTGAAACACTGGAACATATGTATTCCTGTATTTATTCATGTTTTTATTCCTACATGTATTTATGCTTGTATCTATTTATACTTATGACATGTTCCGACCTCTATATAGTGAGGGTCTGAGCTCTCTTGATTCCATCGTGTCCCCGGGCCCGGGTACAGGAGGGGTCATATGGTTCTTAGTATACATCCATGGGTAATAGAGCTTCGTGGTTCAACCGATCTGAATGCTTCGTGAAGCAGTCACGTGGTGTCGACAGGCAGCGAGGCTCGTTTGTCATCGATGACGTCACTGGCCAAAACGATACAAGCCTCGAAACAAGCTTCACAAAAAGCTTCGGCGATTACTCGACACACGCTCCGAAGCCTCACTACTGCTTGGTCCCTGACACCTGCTTAGGTATATTTAGTGTGTGTGTGTGTTGTGGTGACCGGTTGCCATGTTTTGTCCTTAGAATAATGAAGAAATCTCACCTAAATATATATATATAAAAAAGCCAGAAACTAGTAGAGAATAAGACCTTGACACAGGCAGAGAGTGTCAACTCAAGGTGCCATCAGTGGCTGCAACTCTACTTTTGTGAAATTGCCCAAGAGTGTGCAATATTTAGAAAGAACGTGACTTATGCAGCCTTCCTTACCCTGCAGGGTTCCCGGCGGTGGGGGCAGGGCGGGGGGCAGGGCGGTGCCGGCTGGAGGGCCATTGGAAGAGAAGCAGGGGTTGTGGAACATCTCCTCTGCCGGATTGGTGAAGGAGTTGTTGATCTGGCTGCAGAGAGCGTTGATGGTGCCGTCGTCATCATCCTGCAACCCCAGGTTCATCTCTGGAGGGAGATAATGGAGATAATGAAAAAGAAGAAGCAGGGGATGAAGATGATTAAAAAAGAGGGACAAACAAACGGAGAGAAGGAGAGGAAGATGTTTTATCATTTTGCCAAACAGTCCCGATCAAAAGCAGAGAAAACTGGAGCAGATGCAGAGCGGCTCCTCGTGACCCAGAAAGCATCAGAACCACGAGGTTTCAAGACACTGTGCTAATCTGGACCTTCTTACTAAAAATAGAGCGGTGACACTTCGTCGGCAGATGTGTGCGGGCCAGGAGGAAACCGCGTGAACGGCCCGATGCATTTAATTTCAGCCTGTTATGTCATCGCTTTGTGTTTCAGACAAAGGTGGCTTTGGCCTCAGCTTATCCACGCTTTGAAACCAACTGTAACCGATCCGCCCGGCGAGGGGATTATAGACGGCCTCGTGTTCCCGTCTTTAAAACCTCTCCTGCACAGACCGCAGATATAAATAGACATCATATCTAATTCCCCGCTCATTGACTCCGAGGCCCTCGCTTCACAACGAGGGCCTCGGAGGCAGAGGATTTATCAACGGTCTTCTCCTTCAAGCTTCCTCTTCAGCTGCCTCCTTCTATGCTTATCGCGCAGAGTTGTTGTTGACAACGAGGAGTCTAATGATGATCTGTGGTTACATTATATATCACGCATATGCAGAGGATTTAACGTAGAGGCGTTGAGTAGTTTCACATGTATACCCAGGTCCAGGTATTTATGCTATTATGGAACAAATGGAAATCCCATATTTTTAATTAAACAATAGACCTTAACAAGATCAGAGTAGGGGCAACAGCATTCAAAAGGGACCTATTTAACTCATGTTCAAAAAGCTCTTTATTTTTCTCATACTGCCTGAGCTGCAGCACCTCTTTTCACCCTCCGTCTGAAACCAGAGCCCTGGCCAGCTCTGTGATTGGTTAGCTGGCTGGCTCTGTTGTGATTGGTCAACCGCTTGGAAATGTGTCGCCCCTTAGCCTATCAAGTAGGGCCTACAATGTGTTTGAGCGCGAGCCAATAGAAGCGAGAGTGTTACATACTGATGTCACTACGTCAAACAAAGGAGTCGAAGGCAGAGGAGGCGTAAGGGATGGACATCGTGTGTGTCGTAGACCTGGGGTCGTGTCTGAGAGTGTAGAGGACGCTGGAGGCATGAGCACGGCCTCACATGAAAGATGTCTATGGGCGCAGGGATCCCTCTCTCTCCCTGTCCCTGTCCCGCAGAGTTCAGAGGCACTTCAAATGCCTGTGTGTGTGTGTGTGTGTGTGTGTGTGGTGTGTGTGTGTGTGTGTGTGTATATATGTCTGTGTGTGTGTGTGTGTGTGTGTGTGTGTGTGTGTGTGTGTGTGTGTGTGTGTGTGTGTGTGTGTGTGTGTGTGTTTGTGTGTGTGTGTGTGTGTGTGGCCTAGCATTACTATCCTTGTGGGGACCTAAATCTGTTTACACAGTCACGTAAGTTAGGATAAGTCTCCAGGAAATGCATTCCGAAGCAGAGACGGAAATGGAAGCAGCGAATATGAGAGTGCACGTTGTGGTTCAGTCTTCCAGTCAGAAGAGTCTCATCTCTCTTAACGACTATAATCACGCTGAGGGGTGTGTCAGGTACGTGTGTGTACCTGTGAGAGGGATGACCAAGTGTCCTCAGTAAGAACGAGCTGTCAGTCACGCAGGAATAGCTGGTGCTGATCACCGTGACGGCAGCACCTCAATAGAGGGCCGGCTCTGGGGTTCCGTTGACCACGGTCTGCATGAACACACAAACACTTCCGACGCGCTGAAGGTGTGTTCGGTGACATGTTCGCTCATCCCTCCTCAGCGGTGCCAGGTGGAAACGTAACCGGGCTCGAGTCGGCAAACAAACATGACGCACAGAATCCCACGCGTGTGTTTCTGTGGGTGTGCCGAGGCAGCGTAATGCTCCGTGACGTCTTCCTCCCGGAGACTATTTGGGGATTTGAGTTCGCAAAATATATTGTTGACACGTGTTTTTTTTTTTTTTTTGATTTTGATATACTTTATTAATCCCCATGGGGAAATTGTTTCTCTGCATTTGACCCATCCTAGTGTTAGGAGCAGTGGGCAGCCATTTTGAACAGCGCCCGGGGAGCAGTGTAGGGAACGGTGCCTTGCTCAGGGACACCTCGGTAGCACTTGGTCTTGCGGGGACTTGAACTGGTGACCTTCCAATTGCCAAGCCAAGTCCCTATCGACTTCGCCACCACCGCCCTCATCTATTTGGTTGTCAAATAGATGAATCCCCTCTCGACACCGGACCATGGCGATGATTGTTGTCATCGCTATTATTATTATGTTGTCTAATAATAGCCTTGTGCATCATTTAGGGTCCTCTGTTAACATATGCTGTTTTTGTGTAAAGCATTTCTCCAGTTGCATGTGTGATGAATATAATTAGCAACTTTAAAAGGTGTCTAAATCTAAAAGCATGGCATATATAAAACACTTAAAGACTGGTTCTGAACACGAGGGTCCCAAACCCCCACAAGGGGTCGCCAAAGCGTCTTTTTGATTTGAAGTTTTGTAAGACAACTTCAAATGCTGTTGCTCGGCCAGTTCCTCAGGATTTCATACATTTCTGTGAAGAATACGAGATTGAATTGTTATTTTTAAAGTTTAATTATTAAGAAGTAGCAAAAGGACTAAGAGAACTAATCTACTGACTTGTTTTGTGTCTTTATATACAGGGTCAGCTGAAATTAAATCATGTTACGTTTAGGATGCCTGTTATACTTTTAAAAAGGAAAATTAGCACTCCTTCTTCCAGCTGAAATACAAAGTATCCTCCTTAAGCATCCTTCATCGGATCCAGTTCAGATTAATGTTGTTCCGGCGGTCACAGCAGCAACTAACCAGATGATGTTTATGATGCATGTGTTTTTAAAGTGAATCTCTTTGATTGTAGCTGTAACTTGTGGTCCATGTTATCAGAGCACTTTTGAGCGGCACCTGGTGAATGAAACGTGCTTTGATTGTGTATATACAGTATAGGTTTATACATACTTTTATACATATATTTGTTTTTGTATTCGGGATTGTGGGAAACGGTATTTCAATCTCTCTGAAAGATTAAAAATGAAGTTGACGACACAAATAAAGCGTATTATTATTGACCAGGGTCAGAAGGTGAGCATGTCCCTTCATCATCATCATCATCATCACTTGTAAGTTCTCCACTCACCAGGGTTCTTGTCCTGGTAGTCGGTCTTGCGCTGCAGCGTTGACGGCAGGTCGTTGAGGCGGAGCGACAGCTGCCGTTTGAAGGGGGAGTTTTTCTGGCTGAGGGCCGGAAACCCCCGGAAGGACCCCTGCCGCACCAGCTGCTCGATGGGCGCGTGGCGGCGAGGGATGGCCCGCGGTCCCCCGGGCTCTGAGCGGTCCATCGGGTACTCCTCACCCTCGGGAGGGGAGGCGGAGCCAGGGGCGGGGGCCGGCATGACAGAGGAGGGCTGGTCTGGAGGCAGAGGAGGAGGGGGGTGCATTACATGTATTTTCTACATGTTATGCTGGTAACCGTATTCTGTGTGATATCAGTTGTCTGTGAAATGTCTATGTGAAGCACTTATTGTATGAAAGCTGCTGGACAAATAAAGATTATTATTATTATATTATTACTACTTGAAAATCTACTTTTTTTAATGCATTCTGACGCTGGAGGAGTTTGCTCTACATGTGTAATGCTCGCTAACTAGCATTTAAGGCTCGACTCTTTTCAAATCAAAAATCTTTTTATATAGTTTCGACAATCAATAAGCAGCGTTTGTCATATAGTAATGGTAAACATAATATATGCCAATGCAAACAGACAAACAATAACAACGACTAAAGTAATCCCCTATCACTGCCAGCGATCCTTATACACACGAATATATGCCAGACATATTGTTGGATGAGTGTATGCATGTATAACAAATGCATATACGCACATGCAACCTACACATTTGCTGTATACACACACACACACAAAAAAAAAAAAAAAGATTAACAAGACAACGTTTTATAAGAAAAATATATGTTAGAGGGGGTAGGACCAGAAAAGTTTTTTTTTTTTGGTTTGTTATTATTATTTTTGTTGGTACTTTGTTATAATTATTAATCTGAGTGAAAAAAAGAGAATATATATATATATATATATATTATATATTTTTTTGTTTCTGACATGTTCAATAAATTGACTAAACTAACTAACACACACATACATACATGCTGCACTTAAGCTAAACCAAGGGTCGACTCTTTGTACACACTTTGAATGCCTTCTTCCAGGCAGCAGTAAAGTTTATTGACATCTTTGTCTTGTAAACTACAGTATTTGGGGAATTGAGTTTGCAGTAATCCATGTTGAATTATTTTGTATTTGCAAGGAAAAGCCTTCCATCTAATTTAATCTGAGCCAATTAAAAAGGAAACTTGAAATCAAGTGGATATAAATATGGACCAAACAACTCTAGAAACAATTGACTAAAATGTTAATTAGTGTTAGTTAATATTGTTGTCTCTAAAACTTGTGCATCTGTCAGTTAATATCAAGACTCAAGGCTTTATTGTCACGTGCACATTAGCTACAGCCTAGAGATGGCAATGAAACACGTAAGTCACAGGCTCCTCCAGCAGCATCTTCAGCCTCCCAGATGTCGCTCTGATGAATGATTACAGTGTAATGGTGTATTTACCTTTCCTCTTGTCCTGCAGCTTGTCCTCTCTGTCGCTGCTCTGCTGGCAGGTTGGGTTCGAGCGGAACGATCCCTCACGAACGAACGATGTGCGGCTGGCGTCGAACGAAGCCGTGACGCCGCACTCCTTCTCGCGGCGCTGCTTCCTCTCCAGACAGGCGGCGAAGGCACAGCCGACCGCGTGGCTCAGCCTCTCCCCCTGGAGGCGCAGAAAGAAAGCAGTTTGAAAATCTACACCAGGAGGCCAAGGTGTTGGGATATAGCTTATTTCCCAGATGCTATAAATAGGCAAACTAGCCATATCCATCCAATGTGTATCTCTCCCACACACCTGCCTGAAACGCCTCCTTTGGACTCCTATATTTACTTCTGGAACATATTGACAGCACTATGTTACACTCTCTTCTATTGGCTATAGGACATAACAAATAAGTCACAATAATAAAGAAGTTTTCCAGCATGTACTCATGTCACAGTCTGAACCTGGAATGGGCATTAAAGGGCCCCTTTAAGAGATATTGTGAATGGGGGAAATAGAGCGATTTAATGTGATTTTTATTTTTGCCAAAGGGCTGATTTTCATGTTTTTTGCCAGGGGTTTATAATACTATCTGTAGACTGATTTTGTCGCCATGATAGCGTCGCAACATATATACAACAATAAGAAGCATCGGATCTAATCTTCCATGCAAGACACCGTCCCAAAACGTGTCTTGATGTCTAGTTAAAATCAAAATGATGACTGAGTGTTATAATGGGTTTGGTAGAAAGTGGGGCGGGACTGTTGGCCATCGACTACCCCTTTGTTCAAGGTTCTTTATTGTCAGACTAACATAGCTACAGAGTAATTATGTCGTTGAAAATCTTCGGTCACCGGCTTCTCCAACAATGCAACACAATAATACAGATAAGCAGACAATATTAAAATATACTATATTTGTATTTGTAGCACATTCAGTCTATAATCTCCACTTAACCTGCATTGATTTGAAACAAAAGCAGAATTAGAGTAACGCTGTCTTAATTGTAACGGCTTTTTTTAAGAGTATAGCAACACGTGTGATGTTGTTCATTTCAAAATACAGCTTTAAAGATTGGATAAGGGTGCAAATAACTTCAACCATTGTCAAACGTCAACATGCTCCCTGGCGACGTATGAAACTACTTCCTGCCTTTTGTAATTAATTCCACTTTCCCACCGCCTCTCTACAGACGGCCACTATTGGAGACAGTTGTGTGTAAGATGAGCATAAAGAGATGTGCAGAGTGTGGGGGAAGTAGAGACAGACAGAGATGGACAGATAACTCCACAGGCTTCTGTCTAATCCCTCTCCTAATCCTGCAGGTCTGCTCTCTGCCGTCCGCATCAATAATCCAACCCGCATGCAGTGTAAGCTGATGAAAAACAGCAGGATTGAAACCTCAGCGCGCCATGACAGCGTCTCTCCATCACTGCTGTCTTAAACTTACAACCTCCTCATCCCAAGGTCACATGGAAACACCAGAAGTTAAAAATCACGCGAGCTGAAAAACACGAGACTCTAGCGGTGGTTTAAAGGCCAAAGATACCCGAGGGAAGTCTCAAAACAGGGTTAAATATCCTAATTCTGGGAATTTAACACTAGAGCCGCCAACGGGTACATTTTACCCGCAGCTGTTTCTTGATTGTAACTTTTTTCCAACAAAATACTCAAGTCTCCCGGTGACTTTTCCGGAAAGTGTGTTATGTAGCACCCTCTGTTGTTAGAAATTGAAAAGTGCTATGTAAATAAATGTGCCTTGCTACATTACATTACACCTGTTTACGCTTTTATCCATAGCGTCTTACATACATTCAGCACTGTGGGCTATCAGGAGCAATTTGGCAAGTGCCTTGCCCAAGGACACGCTGACTGCAGTGATTGAAATACTTTATTATATGTTACACAGAATTAGAAGATAGAATCGGAGGGATGAACCCCTCTTTAATGGTCACACATGCAGAGCACACAGTGACATGTGTTCTCTGCTTTTAACCCATCCTAGCAGGGCCGGCCCTGACCAATTTGCCGCCCCAGGCAAGATTTTAGCTGGCGCCCCCCCTGGGGCAGTTCAACTTGATTTTGGGGGGGGGGGGGGGGTGTGCCATAGTTTATGGGTGCTGTACACAATATAGGCGTAGTTCTGTTAGTATAGGATAATAAGATGTACTTTGTTGATCCAAAATCGGGAAATTGTGTTGTTATGAAATAAAAAAAAATATTATTTTTTTTGTATTTCTAATTTTTTTTTTTTCAATTTTCGGCGCCCCCTATGGGTTGATGCGCCCTTAGCATTCGCCTATACTGCCTATGCCGAGGGCTGGCCCTGCATCCTAGTACCAGGAGTCTAGCACTAGGAGCAGTGGGCAGCTATTGCACAGTGCCCGGGGAGCAATGGGAGTGAGGGGGGAAGGGGGATGTCCGGTGCCTTGCTCCACACTCCATATTTAGGTCTGTTCGGGGACTTGAACCGGCAACCCTACAGCTCCCAGTCAAAGCCCCGACTGACTGAGCCACTGCTTTCTGTCAATTATGTCAGAACTGAACCTTATGATTAATCTAACTACTGATTTATCTATTTCTATGAACTGACTTTTTATGTCAACATAAATGTGAATATGCCCATTAATATCCCATGAGTCAAAGATAATGACTAGGTCTAAAGCTATTAACCTAATATTTATATCAAACTTTACAAAATCCTTTCATTTTAAAAGCTTAAAGAAAACAATTTATTTGCATTTTTTTCCCTTCAAAAATGTCTTAAAGGGGACCTATCATGCAAAATGCACTTTTTGATGTCTTCTCTACATCAACATGTGTCCCCGGTGTGTCGGGGAACTCACGCAGCGTCAGAAAATAAAACCCTCTCTCTTTTCCTCCGTACCCAAATCTCTAAAAACGGGGCTACAACGGAGCTGATCCAGATTTGCGTCCGATATGACGTAATATCTGAAATGTGGACCCACGGCCCAATCAGAAACGTTGCTATCAGAAACAATGCCCGACTGTTCTGGACGTAATATGGTCGGTGTTTACATTAGCATTGCTAACACAGAGCTAACCTCCTTGATAATCCATGATATGGCGTTTCATCACGGCAGCATTTAGTTTAGACGGTAGCTGCCGGGTCCCGCATGAGCTCAGACCCCTCCTTTTTTAAAGCTTTATCCCCAAATCAGCACTTTTGAAACAGGAAGTGAAACAGAGGGATATGAGGCGTGGCTAGGATGATCTGTTTGGTATTTTGAGCAAAACACTTCATAGACATGTTTTTTATATATTTGAGACCTATGCTATTGCCCAAAAATAGCATGATAGGTGACCTTTAAATAATAAATTGATATATGTACTAATTGATTAAATTAAATAAACACACATTTATAAAACCTAACCACAACTTTCAGAACTTATTTCTTGTTAACATGAATTTATAATTTTTTTAAATTTGACAATAGTTAACTTACTTTTGTAATACTTAATTCCTCTTATAGTGTTTATGTATGCACCATTATACACCAAAGCATATTCATTGTATGTGTACCTCTACATGGCAATAACCCTAAATCCTAAACCCTTGGCACACATTTAACTTTCAGACGTGCCGACGAAAGAAAAACTGAATAAAAGATTTCAGAAGTTAGCTGTACTTTGGTTACTATAATGAAAATCTCTAAAGTGCAGATAATGAATGGTCCGCTCACCGAGTCTTTGAGAGCCATGAAGCAGTGGCACATCCAGCGCCGGGTGGTGCCGTCTCTGCATATGTAGGAGAAAGCCTTGTCGTAATTGCGATCGGGGGCGCAGAACGAAACCTTCTCTATGGTCTGATCCACAATGAGGTCCTGAGGGAGAAGCGGATGAAAAGAAGACGGAGAATAAGAGGGAATCAGATTCAACAGCTCACACAATGCAGTCGAGTCGATCCTGTAAGATATTACAAAGATGATTAACCTTTCTGTTGTACTCGGGTCAAACGTGACCTGTTTCTAACATGTTGTGAAGTCAAAATACGTTTTTTTTTTCCATATACCAGTTCAGTCAGACAACTCATGTGTTTCTTAATGTTTATTATAAGCAGCCTATAGTTTGAGTTTGGCGTCTCGGCTCGGGCCTCATCACTCCACAGATTTACAAAGAACATTGAGTGATGATTAGATAACTATCCCCCGCGCCTACAGGTGGAAGCTGGGGTGGTGGGGGGGCAGGCGAGCAGCAGCAACATGAAACACAGCGGCAGCAACATGAACGCAGCCAAGTGAACACAGCAGTGGCAGCAGCAGCAGCAGCAGGAACATGAACGCAGCCAAGTGAACACAGCAGTGGCAGCAGGGAGACCTGGCAGCTTAAATAGAGCGGCATGTTTAGGAGAATATGTTTGGTTGACGTACGGACGAGGCGCGTCACGTGTTAATGTATCGTTGGTGCTCGAGTTGACTGCCTGAACTAGCTCGCAGGCTTCACCCCATTTGTGTCTAGATCTAGATCTCTACTCTCATTGAATTACGGGTGTTTTATTTAAATGTACATGATGTGCTGCCATTAAAAAGCTTGAACTGGTCTCAAAACAGAATCCCGATTAAACCGGTAATGCTTTAATTACTTTATCGAGTGCTCATACGTACTGTAGCGGCCAAAATCATAAAAAAATACAACTGAAAGTTAACCTTAAAAGTGAAACTGACGCTGAGGCACCAGAGAGCGAATCGTACGCATGGGAATGATCCAAGTCCAGAAAAGAATATCCGTTTATGTCCATTTATTACCAATATGAACAAAATACAATAAACAGGTGTCCTTCTTATAATGCCTTGTGACTCCTTGTGATTTCCCTTTGGTAAAAAACCATACGTATGCCTACTGTTGCTCTACTCGCCATCACCTGTCTCCAACACAATTATACCAGGTGCCCAAATCACCCAGTGCCCAAAGATGCCTACTACTTTAATTAATAATAACAATAAATAATAATACATTTACTATGAGCAAGAACAGCAAGAACATATATGTGTAACTATTAAATAATATAAAGGAATGTATACTGTAGCTCCAACACTTACTTCTGTGTACTTATTTGATTTTGTTTAACTAATGTGTGCTTGTCTCTTTCTTTGACCTGTAACTCAACTAATCTCTTAATTTTTTTATTGTTAACTTCCCCGATGTGGGACGAATAAAGGATTTTGAATCTGATTCTGAATGAAGTCTTTTACTAAGTATGTCAAAATAGTACTTGAGGATTGTACTTAGTTCTTCAGTAGATCACCACTGTTGTAGTTGTACCTGTTAGATGACGAGTGTCTCGTGTGAAACAGTGCATCACCTGCTAGCTGATATGGACTGATGCCAGTAGTGTGATCACCTATAGCTAAATAATAAGGTGTGTGTTTGTGCTGAATATCATGTCCATGTGTTATGCCGGTTAGTGTAAGTCAGGGATCACCAACTACATTTGTCCAAGGGCCAAAATTATTCCTAGACACACTTTCGGGTCTGGCTATTTATATATAGCCCTGAATTTTAAAGCTGTTGACCGGGGGGGGCTAGCGGAGCACGCTCATGTACTGTCAAGTCGCCGGAGTCTCGTAGCGGGGCTACTGCGGAGCGCATAAAGCAGACTCTTCACGCTGACGAAGGGTCACTTCTTCTTCAGGGCTACGCAGTACTCAGGCTACTGCCCCGCAGCTGCTGCCTCTCTGCTGGACTCCGGTACTGCACATTACTCACGAGACGTTGTAAAAAAGAAAATGAGTGGGGGGCGAACGCACTAACCACTCCGCCAGCGCCACAGCGCGTGCCGGTTGAGAATGTCTGGCGTGCCAGATTTGGCCCGCGGGCCGCCAGTCGATGGTCACTGGGTGATTGTATTCTGCTCTTTGTATCACAGGAAGACTACAGAATACCTTGTTTCTACCTCGGTGGGTAGTTATTTTATTAAACTCCAGTAAAGGTGAACATCTTACATCTCATGCTTGTATGCCCAACACGTTCTCACTCCCAACCCGTCACATGTTGACGGTGGGTCAGGGCCCCTCCCCGTCACTCTATTAGGACAGGGTACCCCTTGAGAGTCAGTTATCAACGGGCAGGGCGTCCCATAGACCTTCATAGACCTCCCATAGCGTTGATAATAGACGCCATGAGAACGCTCCCCGACGGTCGGTTGTTATTGTCAATATTAATATAATAATTATTTATTTGTTAATAGTCACACTCGATTTCGCCGATTTTCTTGTTGCCCCTCTTTTAGCAGAAACAAAGGCTACATTAATGTATTAAATCGATGTTAATCCATGTGTGTGGTTGTGGAATTAATGGACGTGCCGTTGTGCAACGCAATAATTTACAAACTCTTCAACTAAAACCCTAATTATATTTAAAAACATTTTAGAAGGCCTCACGAAATACTTTAATGTAAATGAAAATGTAAATGTGAAGGGATGTGTGTAATGTGGTGATTGACATTATTCACCCACGGATCTATGGGTTGGGGTATTGTTCCGCACGGACATTTTAGTAAACCGGACTTCCTGTTGATGTGAAATCAGAAAACATTTTTTTTAAATAAAATAATACTTTATTCCGAGTGTGCTTGCTTTTCTCTTTGGAGGTCATCACATAACGGCATTGTAATACACGGTTCGGCTGCATTAAATATTACATATCTGCCGTCGTTCGCTATTTATAGAGCCCTGATGAGAAGACTTCTGGACAAACAGGGATAACTGCCGCCGAAACTGAATATGTGACGTGGATCAAAGATATATCAGCAATTAAACAAAATCTTCAATTTCTCTTCACACAATACGTCTCCTTACAGTATCAACACTAATTCGGCTGACTTTGATATTTGATCCAATCGGTATATTGGTATATTTACACCATAACGGCGCACAGCTGATAGAAAGGGACACCTGGTGGTTAAAGCACGTTATTGAAATAGGAGACACAGACAGACAAACTAATAAGGCTTTATTTAAACATTAAAGAATACTTTAGGTTAAGGTCTTATTTTGAATAAGAAAAAAGCTTTGGGGGTATACATATTAAGCCTCACAAAGTACTAATATATTGCTTTCCTGCAATGTTAACTACTGTATGTTTAAGCACTTATTTTCACTGATATATTATACATATTATACTCTTATAAGATGTATGATAGTATAAGAAATGTGCAGAATACTACAGTTTAATATAAAACACATAATTTGTGTGATTATACTAAATGATTTACAAATAAGCACCACTGCATATTTACAACTGTACACATGCTGATGTAACGTAAATGTTTCCAACTTGGGATCAATAAAGTATATCTTATCTTAAGATGATGGATGGCTACTGCCATATTTGCCTCTGAACCTTGACAAGTGCATGTTGCAGGCTCATCAATTAACAACAGGGGTCACAAACATAAGACCAGCTGTTAAATAAAGCTCTTCTGACCTTAGCTGGCATGTGGGTATATATATTAATACTGCCCATTATGGTCACAAGCAATTTTCACCCATTTATTAATTATATGTTTTAAATGAGTGTTTCCTGTCCCCTAAACCTCCAGGGATGTACACAGTTTAATACTGGCAACTTATTATTATGGGAAATACGAAAACGTCTTTTAAAACTACAACTCCCAGTAGAGACGTGCCATAGAGAACATGTTGCGAAACAGAATAGCCAGCATGTGTAGTTCTGGGGACGGGGTGGGGGAGGGGGGGGCGCGGTGGACCCGTTCAAATCCAGTTTTGGACAGTCTGCCGTGGTTCCATCCCATTTCAAGTGCTGTTCGAGGCTCGGTAACCCTCGGAGCACACTCAAACATCCAATCACAGAGCTTGAGGACTATCACGGGGTTTGTCAAGCGAAGCGGAGAGAATACTTCCCGGTGTAATATTCTCTGAAGCAACTACTATGAGCTGCTCCGACCCTCGGGCCTGACGGACTCCAACTTGTGTTTATTAATCAAACAAATAAATAAACACAAGGATAACTATGTGTTATTGTTGAGTAAATAACAGTGTGTGGTTTAGAAAAGAATACAGAATTAGAAGGAAACACAGATTTCAGTATGCTGAGCCCCTACTCTCCCCATAACTGACGGCAACAAAAGTCCTACATTATTCAATTAAAACAAAGAAGTAAAAACAATAAGTGTGGCTTGATATCGAGTTAGACAAAGGTTGATAAACGCTGTGAGAATGGATCACGGAGAGCATTTCGCCGCGATCCCAACTCCTCTATTACCAACGTTCAGGGAGCTCTATGCAAGTCAATGGGACGCCCTGCCCGTTGAAAACTGACTCTCAAGGGCTACCCTGTGAGTGACGGGGAGGGGCCCTGACCGACCGTCAAGATGTGACGGGTTGGGAGTGAGAACGTGTTGGTCTGCCTGCATGTGTGTAACGCCAAAACATGTCAGAGTAGCAACATCACAATTGGTCGGCAACTCGACTGCCTAAAACAATAGTTCCTACTATTTCAGTGATATGTTTTGTTTCACGCAAGTTCAAGTACTTACATGTTTATGCAGGTGCATCACTTATTAGACCACTCAACAGCGTGTACCCACGTTGCAGTGATTAAAAGGAATTTATATGAAACGTATGCAGGCCTGGAGATCTCTTTTGTGTCCATCAACATCTCGCTTCAGTTCTCAGCACACAGCCTGATCTAATACTTGACACTGCTTTCAACCTCAGCTAACCTCTTGAAATCCCTCTCACTCCAACCTATTTACGCACCCACCAGTGACAGAGAATAAAGTGACTAATGACACTGAAGCCTCCTTTCATCTCATGGATGTTTCCACCACTCGCCCTCCCTGCTATAAAAGGTCCATTCAGCCCGTCTCAGTGTCTATAGGACGCTGAGAGGGGCCCTTCTCTTTCGCTGTGTACATTAAGGGGCCCTCAGATCTCACCAGAAAGGAAAAAGGAGGCGAGAGGGAACGAGGGGTTCACACACTCATCCACGCACTTCCTCCCTGTCCTCCAGTGTCGCCGAAAACAAAGGGAGGGGAGGATGAGGAGGAGGAGGAGGAGGAGGAGGAGGAGGAGGAGGAGGAGGAGGAGGAGGAGGAGGAGGAGGGAGGAGGAGGAGGAGGAGGAGGAGGAGGAAGAATAACAGTCCATTCATTGAGGGACAATTAGGGGATGAGAGGGATGCTGGTACAGAGGTGAAAGAGGAACCATGTGTTTTGCTACAGTACGCTCCTCTGTTACTATCAAGCACTGGACTAAAGTACATTTTTGAGGTTTATGTAGCTTTAATATGTCCATGTTATACTCCTTTAAAGGTGGGGTAGGTACGTTTGAGAAACCGGCTCGAGATCGCTAGAATTTGAAAATACACAACCGGAGAAAATCTGCCACTTCCTCACAGAGCCCCTCCTCCAACACACACGAACGCGCACATGACCAATGAGGGCACGAGATAAGTTTGTGCCCCGATGGAAGGCTGACAGGCAGGTAGGCCATCCAATTCGATTGGCTTTTTACAGTATCACGGCTTCTACAGATGACATTTTTTATGGATTTTTTGTCAAAGCACTTCAGATATTCATTGCTATCGGGATGTTAAGAGCATTCCATGGAATATAACAAGTGTATCTCGAGCCGGTTTCTGAAACTTACATACCCCACCTTTAAAGCAAATATTCACTCATTTATTTGACAAGATTAGTTACTAGTTCCTTCCTTCCTTCCTTCCTTCCTTCCTTCCTTCCTTCCTACCTTCCTTCCTTCCTTCCTTCCTTCCTTCCTACCTACCTACGTGTTTTGTGATGAAAGTGAAAGGAGAAAGCGTTAGTGGGTAAAGATGACTCAGGTCACTGAAAGTTAAAAACACCACAAAGCAGCAGCAGCAGCAGCGTATGACTCAGAGGTCTCTGCTTTGAGCACAAAAACCTTCACAGTCTTTCTATGGATGCATTATGCAGAGGATTCATTGTAAACACGCACACATACACATACAGTCGATGCATTCACTGATGCTGGGAAGGGAAGCGTGTGAACAAGGTTGTGTGGGCGTTAAAAGGCCTTCTTGCTGATTCATAGACGAAGGCTGAGCTGATGATAAAAGGTGGCGAAGAGGCGACAAAGAAAGGGAAGGACTGTGAGGCTTTCCCTGCTGGTTTCTCATTCAAAGTTAATATGTCAAACCTCACAGCTAGTCCCAACAGTTAGTGCAGCACAGGGGCTTTCTGCAGGGCGTCCACCAATCAGAAGGGTGTGGGTTCGATCCCCTGCAGTTCACATGTTGATGTATCCGTGTGCAACATGTAACCCCAAGTGTGTGTGTGTGTGTGTGTGTGTGTGTGTGTGTGTGTGTGTGTGTGTGTGTGTGTGTGTGTGTGTGTGTGTGTGTGTGTGTGTGTGTGTGTGTGTGTGTGTGTGTGTGTGTGTGTGTGTGTGTGTGTGTGTGTGTGTGTGTGTGTGTGTGTGTGTGTGTGTGTGTGTGTGTCAATTTACGAACAAAAATAACATATTGCATCCGGACCCTATGCTGTTTTACACTAAGGATGCTCGACGTAAAACAAATCAACAAAACAAGGTAAGGGATTTAAATGTCTCTGCAGTTTTAACCCATTGTGGCAGGAATGACTTTATCAAACGTGAATAAAGAATGAATCATTAGATTGACTTTGTCGTATTTTATTTCTTGAAAGAAAGTCCAGTCAGTCATACAGAGAGCATGCAGTCTGCAGAGTGAAGGACGGAGAATAGAGCACTACAAAGTGTATTTGTTTAAGATCTAGTCAGAATATGTCTTCACACCTGAAGACATACTAACTTCAGAAGTAACACTGCAGTGAGATATTGGGTCTTGTCTTTAAACAATGCATCATCTTGTTATGATGCAATCTTATGTTGAGTCGTATCTCAAATGAAACGCATATTTATTTATTTGAAAATCACCAACTGACATCAGAAAACTGAAAACCGTTTTTTTTGTAACACAAAATGTCCTGATTCTGGTCAAATATAGCTCAAAATGAGTTATCCCAGCTAATTACAAGATCTGATTTATCTAAATATCCCAAGAAATCTTACCAAGCTCGTTTATACTTGTTCTATTGGCAGATTTTTAACCTTTTTCAAGTGAAAACACCTTGTTTTCATTGTTGTCTAACTTGCTTTTGGAGCAGCATTTCTTCGAGAGAGTTTGGGTTGCATATTTAAAAATGTTCTTAATAAGGAATGTTCCCAAGCTTAGCTAAGAAGCGTGAGAAGTAGTACATATGGATAAACATTAGGTACGTAAATAAGTGGGTATCATATGTTTCTATTACACCAATATACTACTTTACTGATCAGGACATTTAAAATAATAAAATGAGATTTTATAGAATAATGGAAAATGCACAAATACACAAAGAAGCACTTTGGCCCGACCAACAATCGCTTTTAAATGTGTTTTATAAATAAACTTGGATTGGATTTCTTAATGTTGGAGCTATTCATTATTAAGATTAAGATTAAGATGGACTTTTATTAATCCCTCGGATTAATAAAACCGACACCTCGGTAGCACTTGGTCTTGCCGGGACTTGAACTGGTGACCTTCCAGTTGCCAAGCCGAGTCCCTATCGACTTCGCCACCACCGCATTATTTTGTATAATTTAATAGATGATACATATTTTCTTGCCGTTTTGTTTAAAGTGAATTGTTAGTCGTTGTTCATGCTTTCATTTGGAAGACAGCTTCAGGCACCACGTGAACAGGTATTTAATAATAATATTTGACGTAAAAGCTGTTGCTCTTGTCTGATCGTTGGAAGAAAATAAACGGCCCTTTCTATATTCCAGGCTTCACATTGCCTCTAATCCCTGCAGAAGATGTGCTCCCTGTTGCATCAGCGAAAGTATGATTTGTGAGCTTTTCTTTGTGTGTCTTTTGGACAAATTGCTGCAACACTTACCTTAGTTTTCTCATCCACCACCCTGAGTCCATCCGCTGAAACCCACAACACTGCTTTGACCGTCTTCTTCCCGCTCTGCAAAGAAACAAGAAGCATTATGGGTACAGCACCACCAGGAGTCATAGCAAATGGATTTGAATGATTTCCCCAGATGTTCCGTCCTTCCTGCAGAGGTTAGGATTCACACGTCGGAGGCCGCTCTACCTGATGCTCATGGTTATGTAAAGTGGTCATTACATCTTTACGGCAGCCGAGGAAACGCTGGGTTCAAACCTGAGGGAAAACCTGAGCCAGCTGCCACGCAGAATATGTTCTCCAGAGCAGGACACCAGGCAGCGCTCATAACACACTCAGCATGGGGAACGTCTAAAAATACACAAGTAAAAAAGACTCCGTGTGTGTGTGAGGGTCTGAATACAAGCGTGTGTGTGTGTGTGTGTGTGTGTGTGTGTGTGTGTGTGTGTGTGTGTGTGTGTGTGTGTGTGTGTGTGTGAGAATCAGAAAGCCGGATCACTGCAGGAAATGTGTTTGAAGCCCACGGCGAAGTGACAAGCAGCCTCGATTTTTGCATAATCCCATTTGGAGGGAGAGAGTGGGAGGGAGAGAAGAGAGGGGAAGAGACTGAGAGAGGAGGACGAGTGGAGAAGGAGAGGAAAGGAGGTGACGCAGGGGAGTCAAAGGAAAGGAATCACAGTGGTGAAAAGTTTTCTGTGGGAACAAGAGTTAGAAGAGGCTGATAGAGATGGAAAAAAACAGATCTGATCCGGCGGGGAAACAAATGAAAGGAAACGAGGTGGGGAGAGGAGAGAGAGAAAGAAATAGATAGAGAGAGAGAGAGAGAGAGAGAGAGAGACAGCCTGAGAGACAACAACAACAACACCAACAACAACAACAACAACAACGCCACATAACAGCTGTTCATCTCCTCACAGCTCACTTCTGATTACTCCTCCACTTCATGGGTCTTTCTTTCTTTCTTTCTTTTTACATTTCATTCTTGCGGTTTTGTAATAATATATTGTTGTAAATTGTTTAATGAATGAATTGTATTTTGTTCTTATCATATCACTATTGAATTGTATTATCACCTGACGGTTGTGCATCTTGTTCACCTGACATTCATGCCAATAAAGCATATTGAATTGGAGAGAGAGAGAGAGAGAGAGAGAGAGACAGACAGACAGAGAGACAGAGAGAGAGACAGACAGAGAGACAGAGAGAGAGAGACAGACAGAGAGA
>NW_027263279.1:2500-88192 GCF_902827115.2 Pseudochaenichthys georgianus
TTCTTACATTGAAATAAAAAGGCAATTCGTTTCTTTTTCTCTCTCCAAAGGAACCGATAAGAGAACCGTCAAAGGGCCGGATCGATAAGCGGTATCGATAGAAGAAGTAGTACCGCTAAAACCTTAACGATACCCATCCCTAGCTGTCACATAACGTTAATAAAAAAAAAAGTATATCAACCGGAAGTGCCATTAGTTATTTTGTGTTGTGGTCACTATTGAGTGTTCTCGTTAGACGCTCCCAGACTCAAGACTGCGCACGGGAGCTCTTTGGGGGGAAGAGTCTCAGGGACACAACGACATCTTGCATTTTAAATGTGTGTCTTTACACCTCGGCACTGGGGGACACTGTGTTTCGATCTTCCTGTGTGTGCAAACATATTTTGAGATTGACAATAAAGTTGACTTTGATATTTTTCTAGAATGTTTTGCCTTGCCTTGAAACCCCCTGAGCATAATACACATCTATAAATAAAATAATACATGTTTCGCCGAGAGACCTTAAAGTCTAAACTTCTGGACATCTAGTTTCTTCTCTGCTCTTGGCTTCGCTGCCGGGTAACAGAAGCCCCTGTTTGCTCTGTTGCGTCTCAAAGAGGAACAGATGTTTAGTAAAGAGACGGGAAGAGAGGACTCACTGCTCTCCTCCAGAGGTCTTGGCGTATTTCCTCATGTAGTATTCACCCAGCGCCTCTTCTCTGGAGTCTCTGCAACACAAACACACACACACATTCAATGATACACACACTGTGAGCCAATGATACACACACTTAGCCAATGATACACACACTTAGCCAATGATACACACACTGTGAGCCAATGATACACACACTTAGCCAATGATACACACACTGTCTGCATCTGTGGGGCAATCAGTCAAGGGGATATGTCACTCAGTGTGAAAACTAAGCAGACTTTTCTGCCAAATAGTGTGCGGTTGTTTCCATATTTCCACAGACAGAACATGTCAGATGAAAGCCCGGTTCCATCGTCTTGCCGCGTTGTCTGAGGGACATCATTCTCATCCATTAAATCAAGAATCATAATCACGATTATCTGGGTCACTGATTGATATCACGATTATTAAAAACGATTCACTTTGAAACATCCACTTATTGAAAAAGACGTTTGATTACCCTGAACTTTAAAGGTCTTTAACTTTAAGTGGAATTCAACTGAAAAAACTAAAATTACATTTTTTTAAATACAAATAATAATCGTTTTATTGAAGATTAAAATACGATGAGTTGCACAGCCCGATTCATTCTGCAATAAAGCACGAAAGGTTATTCATGTGGATAATTATATGATAAGCTTCTTAACAACAACCGTGCAAATAAACCACTACTTTTTGAGTCTAATAAAACTATTATGTCTCCAGGTGACTTCAAACTGAATAAAGACCTTTGAAGCCGCTCTGAATTAAAGACGTGACCGTAATGCGAAATGAATCGGGTGAAAACGAACAGCAAGTTATCCCGTGTTCTACAGCTCGAACGCTCTTAGAGACGTGTCTTCCGGCAGCTCGACGCGGCGCTTCCTCTCCTCGCCTGCCGAGGTGTTCTTACCTCCAGAGGTTCTGCAGCCGTCTGGATCCGGAGTTATCCTCGTCCAGAACCACATGGTCGATGTTGGACACTGAGAGGGATTCAAACCACACGTGAAAACACTTAAATACGTCACTTAAAGTCCTGACTTCAAATGTTATCCAAGTACCCAGGTATCATCAGCCCAGTGTACTCAAAGTGTCAAATGTGAAAGCACGCAATGCTCTCTTCCTAGCATCATGTTATCATGGCGTATCATACTCCTGATGTGATTTGATTCTGATTTGGTTAAACCTGTACTGACTTTAAATCATTCTCTTATGGCACATTTCCACTGCAGCGGGTCGCCCCGTTTAGGCGTCCTCGCTCAGGCCTCGGACTGCATTTCCATTACAGTGTAGGACCTGGGGTAGTTACTATAGCAACGCAGTGTAGGCGGGGCTCCCGTCGAGATCCCGCTGGATTGTATCATCCCCAATGAGATGCAGGAACGTCGTCACCTCCTCGGTCGACCACGGTGTGCTTTTCTTCGACGTCGCTATTTTTGTAGCTCCTCCGTTTACAAAAATGCTGCAAGCTTGCTTCGAGATATATATGCGGCGCTAGGGATGATCTGTGACGATTCTCTCTGACCAATCAGCAGTCGAGAGTGATGACGTCACTAGTTCAGCCCTGGCCTGATAGAACCACGGTTTTATGGGGCCGGAAAAAGAGGGAAAAAGTACCCGCTAGCCGGGGCTGCGCTATATGGAAAGGCCACCAAAAACTGGCCGCTTGAGGACGATTAAGGACGCTTCAACGGGGCTACCCGCTGCAGTGGAAAGGCGCCATTACACTTTTTGATTTACGGCCATCAAACACTGGAATATTCTTCCAGTTGAACTTTTTTGATTTGATTTGATTTATTTCCAATGTGTAAA
This sequence comes from Pseudochaenichthys georgianus, assembly GCF_902827115.2. NCBI lineage: Eukaryota > Metazoa > Chordata > Actinopteri > Perciformes > Channichthyidae > Pseudochaenichthys > Pseudochaenichthys georgianus. Next base: position 4,968 of record NW_027263279.1, read on the forward strand.
ACAACAATAGATATTTTTTAACATGAGAATTATTCTACAATTCAAAATCAATACTCTCCAGATTCTAAGTTGTGCATAAGTAAATACTTCATTACACATCCGAAAAGGGGTGGGAAGAAGTTTACACTTATTTAATCCCAAAAACTAAATTATTAACGCAGAAATATTTAAAAATGTTCTTAAAGAAATACATTTGTTATTGAAAAACAAACCAACAAATAAACAAACTTAAAACCATTATTGACTTTAACTCGTTCTCTCATGGTGCAAATTAATGCCAACATTAATTACACTTTAATCTGAGTTATTCCATTTTAACTGCATTGTAATATTATATTTTAACAGTTCCATGTATTACTGTATCGACCTGTACTCAGTCGTGTTTCAGAATAGTTTGTGTGAGAGAGATTATGCAGTGGTTGTGTTTATTGATTGTTATGTAGCATGGCAATTAGCAATTAGCTCAAATCTGGCATCATTCATGTATTTGTGTCCTTGTTGAAATAAATACGTCATTACGAGTAAAAGTCCTGAATTCAAAATGATATTTAAGAAGAAGTTCACAAGTATGATCAGCTAAGTGTCAGAAGTCAAAGTGCAAAGACGTAGGAGCATCTGAATGGATACTTGGTCAAACTCTTCATGACACTAGTCGTGCCGCGCTGCATCGTATCCTAGCAGACTACGTGTTTCTCTATGGGATCAGTGATGGCTAAACAGAACTTGGTGAAGTAGGACACTTGTTGGTAGTAGATGTAGCACTCAATGGAAAAAGTACAAGTATGTCAAGGTAGTACTTGAGTACACGACGTTGATATTCATGTTTCAAAAAGTAAAAGTAAATAATGAATAAGTTAGAATCAAGCTTACCTTCAGCTTCCTCTGCTTTGGATCCAACGGAGAGAGGAAGAGGAGAGGAAGAGAGGAGGAGAGGAAGAGGAGAGGAAGCAAGAGGAGAGGAAGAGAGGAGAGGAAGAGAAGAGAGGAAGAGGAGGAGAGGAGGAAGAGGAGAGGAAGAGGATAGGAAGCAAGAGGATAGGAAGAGGAGAGGAAGAGAGGAGAGGAGGAAGAGGAAGCAAGAGGAGAGGAAGAGAGGAGAGGAGGAGGAGAGGAGGAGGAGGAGAGGAGGAAGAGGAGAGGAAGAGGAGAAGAAGAGGATAGGAAGCAAGAGGAGAGGAAGAGGATAGGAAGCAAGAGGAGAGGAAGAGGAGAGGAAGAGAGGAGGAAGAGGAGGGGAGGAAGAGGAGGAGGAAGAGAGGAAGAGGAGGAGGAAGAGGAGGAAGAGAGGAAGAGGAGGAAGAGGAGGAGCAGAGAAGTCAGGATTAGGTGGTTGAAGTTTTGGAGAAAGATGAAAAATAAGGAATAAAAAGAGAAACAAGCAAACGTTCAGGAACAGAAGAGGACGAAGAAACAAGAGGAGGAAGAGGAAGATGGGTACACACGTGGAGGAAATGAGAGGAGGAAGAGGAGGAGGAGGACACGAGCCAAAGTATACGGTTGATCGGGGCGGCAGCAACACAAAGCATGATGGGAGAAAACACAAACACAAACAGATTAATGATGACGAACAGCACGGAGAGGCATGAGGTCAAAGGTCAGAGTGCAGTAGCTCCAATCACGCCTGCTCTCAGCCGCCATCCCATTGGCTCCTCGTGAGGAGGCGGGACTTTCTGACCACAGCTGCTCACTCATGTGTGCCGTGTCCTCTGCGGTCTTAGAGTCAAAGACGAGTTCTGCAAAGGAACCCACGGAGAGGCGAAGTCGCTCCGCGGGACCTTCTTTCAGAGGAAGTACGTGTTGAAGTCAAACGGGAGCAGAGGTCGAGTTAACCCAATGTTTTCCGTCTACGACGTTTTTTCCCCGTAATTTTAACGGCGGATTAGATCAACCTCAGAACAGCGCTCCGGCGCTATGATGCTATGAGGCATGCCCTCCCAAAGGAAATGATATCGTTTCCAAACCTCACTTTGCCGAACGATAATCGAAATGTCTGAGTACAAGCTTTACGCTGCGCTCCCGCGAAGTGCCGTGGGTATGCATAACATGGCACCAACAGTTCACGAGCGAGTGTGCCCCCCCCCCACCCCCCCATCTGATTTTGACGGATATGTCACGATCCTGTCGGGCAGCGAAAAAGTCTAGCGCAACCTCTGATGGCGAGAGAAGATTATCTTTCAACCGTTTGAGCTGTGCCACGAATTACACACGTGATGTTTGTCAATCTTAACAAATCATTTCCAAGTCAAAAAAGTTTGTCGTGAAACTGTTGAAAGGGCGGTGGTGGCGAAGTCGATAGGGACTTGGCAACTGGAAGGTCGCCAGTTCAAGTCCTGGTGAGACCAAGTGCTACCGAGGTGTCCCTGAGCAAGGCACCGTTCCCCACACGGCTCCCTACACGGGGATTCATAAAAGTCCATCTTATGAAAAACACGCAACTAGAAAGACTACAAATCCCAGAGTCCCGGTCCCGCATGCTGGCTCTTAGGAACCGACTCACTCCCCCTCGCTCATTGAGCGGTTTATTTTGTTGACTTTCAAAATGATCTTTTAGATGGACAAACATCACGTGTGTAATTCGTGGCTCAATTCAAACGGGATGGAAAGATACCTTTTCTCTCTCCGTTGACTTCAATACAAACGTCTTCCTAAACAAGGCCCCGTGGAGGACGGGGAGGGACTTCGCCTCTCCATGTCGAAGTCTTTTGAGATCTTCGTTTTAATGCTGGACTATTTTAAGTGGCGGATGAATATATTATAAGTTGCTTTTCTGTGAGTTCACTGACCAGTTTAACGTTGGTGCTCGAATGAAGACTTTTGAGCCGATTAAAACAGCAGTCATTGAACGCAACACCAGATTTGAACGCAACTCTTTTGAGCTTTTACACATGGCAGAAACTGAGGCGTCTTTTTGACTCAGGGTTTGGGCTCTACTGTACTCCTGTCTTTAGGGATACGCACCCCCGTGTGCCACACAAACAAAAAGCTCCAAACACATCCGTTAGTCCAGAAAACAGAAACATGGCGGGAAGCAACGTCCGGCAGAGCATCACTTCCTGTTCAGTTAGAGCCGAGCAATATCACATTACACTCAGAACACAATGTGAGCTCAGACATCAGGCTGGATCTGAAATGTAGTCTTTACGTGTTTTTAATGCAGTGTAGTGATGTCGTTGTTGACATCGTTGTTTCCCTCCATGTCATTAAACGGTAGTCAGCCCTCACATTTCATCACCATATTGATATATTTGACTTTCTTCACATCGCCCAGCTCTAAATAACTTCATGTCCAGATCAAATATGAATGCAAGGGAAATATTCTGTCAGTGTAACTTTGGGATGCAGTTCAGCATCTTTAAAACTGTCTTCATATAGTTCAATCTAACAATCAACATGTGTCCGACTTTTGCTCGACTGATTCTGTCGCCAATTAAACTCAAATAAGTCAATCGTTTATTCGTCCAGCGATCTGTCACACTTCTTAGGAAGGTTTTGTACCGCAGCAATTAAACTACAATCAGCACATATTTGACAGGCGAGTAAAGAATGTGTGAGCACTTTGGATTGCCTTGTGTTGGAAGGTGCTGTGTAAATAATCTTCATTTAACCGCCAATGACTAATGTGTGGAACCTCAATTAGCACGTGTGTGGAACAGATCTTGAAGCACTGAGTGAGTTGCGTCCCAATGCTCCAGTGATGGATTTGCCTTCATTGCTTCCTGCTGTCGAGCTTCACAACAAAACATCTGAGATGAGGCGGCGGCGGGGGTTAGGTCATTCTGAGGACATGGATGTTATCAAACGGATGAAACTGATATTCCATTTTGCTTCAGAATCACATCAAATGTATGAACACGAAAAATGAGAGCGGGAGAGTATCTGGAGTCCAATTACCGTTGACTGCAGAGGACATGCATGACAAGAGACACGGGTGGGAGAGAGAGGTCAGTTAAACACTTTAAGAAACATCCCTCAAGACTCACAAGCTGCAGAACATACGGACTTTAGAAGAGAGGGCCGTTTCAAAGCCGAGTCCAAACCAAGAACAGCCGTGTCAAACTCAATGTCATCACGGGCCACATCAGCATTATGGTTGCACTCAAAGGGCCGGTTGTAACTTTAAGACTATATAAAAATACATATATAAATATTTAATATATATAAACGTATGTATTATATTACAATATTACATATCCCATTATTATGGGATAGGTAATAACTTATTAACTACGCCTGAAAGCAGGTGTCTAGGACAAATAATTGGAAGTCTCTTCTTTGAGAATGTCACACACAAAAAAAAAAATGTAATTCTGGAAAAAATTGAAAATGTAAAAAAATTGAAATTTTGACGCAAAAAAGTCAAATTCTGAACAACATTCATATTTGAGATGCATTGTGGGACATGTAGTTTATGGGCAACGTGCTTCTGTAAATCGGCATGTAACTGTATAATAAACGTATTATATTCTTTCAGAGCTCTTGTGGGGCCGCATTAAATTAAGTCGCGGGCCGGATTTGGCCCCCGGACCTTGAGTTTGACACCCCTGAACTAGAAGAAACAACTCAACATCGAGCGGGAAACTGATTTATCTGTAAAAGTCCCAAAATGTTTCCCTGTTTTTCTTCCCCACTCACCTGCCTCCTCCGCCCCTCTCAAAAACACCATAGAAAAGTAGGAACTGAACTGTTTAAAAGCTCCATTTTCCACCCAATTGTTGGTTAAATATGCAAGAGTTTAGTACATTAGCATAACTCCGCCCGCAGCCATAAAAAACGATGTATTAAAAATCTATTAATTGCCTTGCTGTTGGGTCAGTGGCAGCCCTCTACAATATAATGCAGGTCACAGCGTTACAAAAATGGACCGCTGACTAATGAGGATGCAGAAAGATTCCTACATTAGCAAAACAAAAGTATACGATGTGAAAGAGGGATTTGTAAGATGCTAAAAGCAGCTGCTAATCAAAGCTAAGCAGAAGCCTTTAATAACGACACTGACGAAGAAACTGTAAAATGTTGATGGGACACATCGAGCGGGTGACAGCGACTAAGACTGTTGGATGTTTACAGTTAAAAAAGGGATCAAACATTTTTTTTAAATTGCATAAAGTTCAACATTGGAAACTGTTATAGACCTTAAATGTAATTAATAGTAATAAAATAAGCAACTGTCACACTAGATGCTTATTTTCATTTCCAACATGGCACAGAACTGATGGGGAAAGGCAGTTTAGGCTATTATCATTGCAGACATTAATAACATTTAAGATAACCTTGTTTTGGTCCAAACTGAAACACCTACATGTGATGCAGAAAATGCTCAAATATCAACAGGAATGCTGCAGTCATGTTTGAAATAAGACATTCAATTGTGAGGCGGATTTATAGAGAGAGATCTAGTTTCATGTCCAGGCTATTGTTTTTAGTATTTTCAGAACATCTCAATATTTTTGATTTTTTTTCACAAAACTCTGACTTTATTTTGAAATTCTAACTTTATTTTGAAATTCTGAGGGGTGACGTCACACTTTGCCGAACTGCATTGTGGTTCCGTCGCTTTGCCTCCGTTGCTCGCTTCGAAAGCTGAGAAAAGTTCAACGGAAGCGTCAGCCAATCAAATCATATGCCAGTACAAGCGCTAGCCAATCAAACCGCGTGCTTGTGTGTCCGGGGCGGGAGATTAATGTGATTGGTTGCTGGTCGCACGCCGACACGCCCACCGGCAAGCTTCAACGCGACGGAGCCGTGTGGACGCACCGTAAAAAAATGTCATTTGTTCAAAAAATTCTGTTTTGATATTCTCTGAAAATTCTGTATTTTATCGTAAAATTCTGACGATTTTAGAAAATTACAAAATTCTGACTTTATTTTTGGAATTCTAATATATATATATATATTTGTTTTCTTTCTTATTTTTCAAAAACTAGCAATTCTGTATTTTTCCCCCAAAATGTTGACTATTTATGAAAATCTCAAAATGCTGACTTTTAAAATTGACGTTTAAAAAAAAAAATCTTAAATGTTTCACTTTCTGGAAGTTTTTTAAAAATGCTCATCATTCAGAATTTGTGTCTTAAAGATCAAATGCAAAGCTTCCAAATATACTACATTTTTATAGAAATGTTGTTTTTAAGACTGCCTGTATTTTTTATTTAATTTAAACCGAGATAATACACCCGAAAAAAAAGAAGCTTTTTATTGATACAAAACTCGACCCAAAGCCGTCTGACTTTCTGACATGTCATTCCCCGCAGCCTCCGCGCGTGACGTCATTGTGGCCAAACAGTCTCTGGGCCAAATATCCCGACTCGGCAGTCTCGTGCGCTGTTCACATGTCAGCGGTGTTTTTCGCTCATGACTGGTGCAGAAAACTCGGAATTATATCCGCGAAATCACGCAAAACATTATTGTTGTGTTTTCGGATGTACGAACGGTGCGGGATCTGGGAGAAGTTTTCATTCATTTCCCCAAAACGAAATCATCCGCCGAAACTGGATTATTTTAGTGAATCGTGTTGGCTGGCAGCCGACCACTTCGCGTCTGATGCATACGATGTTGATCCTGCCATCGTCAAGTCTGTTGGTGGAGAAGCATTTAAAGTACATCGGAGGCTGAAACCCGGAGCCGTCCCCTCCATATTTGAGCACAAAAAACAACCGAAAGAACGAAAGAGCCGGGCAATGCAGAAACGCCAAAGAATTGAGGTAAACAAATTTTGATTTAATTTGATTTCATAGCGCACGGAGCACAGAGCGGACAGCAGATAACGGAATTGCAGTTTTATTGCTTATAGATTATCAGAACGTTTTAAAGGGGACACAGCCCCATTGGATATTAACCTATGGATTAACTACAGCATCGTTTTTATCGTTTGAATGCCATTGAAGACCAGTTTTGACCAGACACAGAGGAAGGTGAGCCATGTTAGCCTAGCGCATGTTAGTACCTAGCGCCACTTGATTTGATGTACGTTTTTGTTAACGTCGCGAGTTTGTATCTTTCAGTGTTGAGGTGGGCACCGTTAGATTCTGTGTCTCCTTGCGGTCATAAACGATGTGTTGGATGTGCAGCTAGGATACGTAATAAGGGAGCTAGGAGTGATTTTCGGTGCAGTAATAGGTTAGCATTTTTCGCTCGGGGCTAATTCAGAGGCTCACTGTTAGCATTGTGTGTTTTTCTTGAAAATATAAATGAAAAATATCAGTTAAATTAGTTTTTTCCAGTTATATGGATATAAAATATTCATAGTTTATTAAATATTAAGCTTCCTTAGACGTCGTTTCCTGCCAATGATGCGATTTCGGGTCCGTGGGGCCTAAGAGGATATATATATATTTTTTTTCACAACAGTTGTATTTGGATGGAATGAATACCGATAGCGATAATTCAAAGTAATAAAATGATTTTTACAGTGAAAAAGTTCAAATGGAACTGATGGAGCGATAAGCCAGGTGGAAACATGTCTGGCCACTCTGACGTCACGCGCAGCGCCATCTTGCGGCGACGAGCGGCTGAGAAATAAATCGTCGGACTTGTCGGAAAATAAATATTACGCATTGCCAGACGCATATTATCTCCGATTTTAATACTGCAATATCTTAGATAGTGTTGTAGCTATATGATTTCGATTTTACTGGCAATTATAAATTTAATATAAATATAAATCTTTGCATTTGATCTTTAAAATCAAAAACTATTTTTAGAAAATCTCAAAATTCTACCTTTTAAAAATATGACTTATTTTTCTCTACTCTGTCAGTAAAAAGTTCTCAGGTGCGGTTCAGGTGCGGTTCAGATGCGGTTCAGGTGCGGTTCAGGTGCGGTTCAGGTGCGGTTCATGTGCGGTTCAGGTGCGGTTCAGGTGCGGTTCAGATGCGGTTTAGATGCGGTTCATGTGTGGTTCAGTTGTGGTTCATGTGTGGTTCAGGTGTGGTTCAGGTGCGGTTCAGGTGCGGTTCAGTTGCGGTTCATGTGTGGTTCAGGTGTGGTTCAGGTGTGGTTCAGGTGTGGTTCAGGTGTGGTTCAGGTGTGGTTCAGTTGTGGTTCATGTGTGGTTCAGGTGTGGTTCAGGTGTGGTTCAGTTGTGGTTCAGGTGTGGTTCAGGTGTGGTTCAGGTGTGGTTCAGGTGTGGTTCAGTTGTGGTTCATGTGTGGTTCAGGTGTGGTTCAGTTGTGGTTCATGTGTGGTTCAGGTGTGGTTCAGGTGTGGTTCAGGTGTGGTTCAGGTGTGGTTCATGTGTGTTCATGTGTGGTTCATGTGTGGTTCAGGTGTGGTTCAGGTGTGGTTCAGGTGTGGTTCAGGTGTGGTTCATGTGTGGTTCAGGTGTGGTTCAGTTGTGGTTCAGGTGTGGTTCAGGTGTGGTTCAGGTGTGGTTCAGGTGTGGTTCAGGTGTGGTTCAGTTGTGGTTCATGTGTGGTTCAGGTGTGGTTCAGTTGTGGTTCATGTGTGGTTCAGGTGTGGTTCAGTTGTGGTTCATGTGTGGTTCAGGTGTGGTTCAGGTGTGGTTCAGGTGTGGTTCAGGTGTGGTTCATGTGTGGTTCAGGTGTGGTTCAGTTGTGGTTCATGTGTGGTTCAGGTGTGGTTCAGGTGGAGGTTCAGGTGTGGTTCATGTGTGGTTCATGTGTGGTTCAGGTGTGGTTCAGTTGTGGTTCATGTGTGGTTCAGGTGTGGTTCAGGTGTGGTTCATGTGTGGTTCAGGTGTGGTTCAGTTGTGGTTCAGGTGTGGTTCAGGTGTGGTTCAGGTGTGGTTCAGGTGTGGTTCAGGTGTGGTTCAGGTGTGGTTCAGGTGTGGTTCAGGTGTGGTTCAGTTGTGGTTCATGTGTGGTTCAGGTGTGGTTCAGTTGTGGTTCATGTGTGGTTCATGTGTGGTTCAGGTGTGGTTCAGTTGTGGTTCATGTGTGGTTCAGGTGTGGTTCAGGTGTGGTTCAGGTGTGGTTCAGGTGTGGTTCAGGTTCAGTGGGTTCTCATTATCAAACATCTGCAAGTTAAGTGTCCTGAAATCACCTGACACTAACAGTTCAAAGAAACAAAGAAACAGGAGAGCATTCTTTGGAAAGTTGGAAGCAGCTATGTGTTGTTTTTTTTGTATTTGTAGAAAACAAAGTGCTCCATTATTATTGCAAGTTTCAAACCCAGATTGAGATAATCCTTTTAATTGGGCACTCGTGAGGAAGAAACGTGGGCTGCAGATGTTGAGAATAAGACGCATTTGTACCAAGTGCTGTGACCAACTTAAAATAGAGTTTGGTTAGATGTGAATATCTACAGACTTGACATGCGTCTCTCCGTGGATAGCTCCTTACCTTTCTCCAGAATATCTTCCGCTCCTTCCTCCCACTGATCCTCCTCATCCTCATACTCATCGTCCACATCTATGGAAACAGAGAAACTACTTAAACTCCATGTCCTTCCTTTAAAAGCAGCAGGGAGTTTCAGGGACTCAGAAACAGCATATTATTCTCGTACACATCACTGCACACTTCAATGGCCTTTAAATGCATTTACGGTAACCCCCCCCCTTAATTAAAGCAGTATTTTGCACCTTACTCGTTACATTTAGACGCTGCCCAGATTCATTTCTCTGCCCCCAAACAGCTCTATTGTCGGAAGAGCGTTGATGTTTAAAGCCCCAACAGCGTGGAATGCTTCCCTGCTGCTATCGATCACCATTGGGTACGTTTCAGCATTATGTACGCATTACTTCATGAATCTTACTCAACGTGTGTCCTTGTTCGTCGTTCTGTTGCTCATGTCTGTTTTGTTTCTTTCCGTTAACTGTCAAGTGGGAAAGAAGTATTTGTGTTTCTCGTATTATCCTACGATACCGCTACGTTTGGCTGTGAAATAGAAATATGAAGGACAGACCCTCTATTTCTATTTATTTAGTTGTGTTTGTGAAATCACCAAATGCTGTACTTTCCCCCCAAATGTTTTACTATCTTTGAAAATCTCAAAACTTGACTTTATTTGGAAATTCTGACATTTAAAAAAAATAATCTTAAATGTTTTACTTTTTTCTCCAAATCTGAATTTTTTTTATTCAGATTTGTTATTGAATAATTTTTTTTACTTTTTTCAGATTTTGAGAAAAAAGTAAAACATTTAAGATCTTTTTGCTCAGCATTCTTCCTTAAAATCACAACTTCTTTTACTATTTTCTGACAATCTCAAAATTCTGACTTTTCTTAAAAGCATTACCGTACTTTTCGGACTACAAAGCGCACCTGCATATGAGCCGCAGCAGCTAAACTGTCCGTCTGTCTTGCTCTCGTTCTGTCTCTCGGTTCCACTTTTACTTCGGCGCGCTACCTGTCTCACTCTTTTCCGGCCTCCAGCTTTTCCTGCTGGAGCCCGCCGCTTAGAGGTGGCGGGCGCGGACCGGTCCTAGAGCCCATAGCGTTAAAGGTGGTTAATTTTACCTGTAAAACCCATAGATTTAGGAGGTTCCCTAGTGGCCATTAGCTGTACAAAAAAAATGGGGGAAAAAGTCGCGGCTTATAGTCCGAAAGGTACGGTACTTGTTTTATCTACTTTGTAAGTAAAAAGTTCTTGCACACAAAAATAAAATATCTTGATGTTTCTCGTATTATCCTGCAGCTGTGAATTAGAAATCTGAAGGACAGACATTTCTATTTATTTTGTTCTTTTTCAGAAAGGGGTCGTATAAGATTCTTCTCCCTGCTCCTTTTCGATCCACGTTTACAGGGTTAGGGTTAGGAGACATGTTTTGTTAACAATTATTATACGTTAAGTCGGGCATACCATGAACGGAAAAAATACAAATGAACTGAAAGACATTCTGACTTTATCTTTGGAAGTCCGATTTTTTTTTCCCCCAAAATGTTGGCTATTTTAGAAAATCTCAAAATTCTGACTTTTTGGAAATTCTGAAGGAAAAAAATGTGGATCTTAAGTTTTTCAAAGATGCTCATCATTCTGATTTTCTTTCTTAAAATCACAACTTTTTTTTAAACTATTTTTCTAAAATCTCAAAATTCGGACTTTTCTTAAAAGTATTACTTTTTTTCTCTACTCTAAGTAAAAAGTTCTCACACACAAAAATAAAATATCTTGATGTTTCTCGTATTATCCTACGATACTGTTATGTTTGGATGTCAATACGTTTGGCTGTGAATAAGAAATATGAAGGACAGACCATCTATTTCTATTTAATTAGTTGTGTTTGTGAAATCACCAAATGCTGTACTTTTCCCCCAAAGGTTTGACTATTTTAGAAAATCTCAAAACTTGACTTTATTTGGAAATTCTGACGTTTAAAAACAATTATTAACAATTATTATACGTTAAGTCGTGCATACCATGAACTAAAAATACAAATGAACTGAAAGACATTCTGACTTTATCTTTGGAAGTCTGATTTTTTTTTTTTTTACTTTTTTCTCAAAATCCTGTATTTTCCCCCAAAATGTTGGCTGTTTTAGAAAATCTCAAAATCCTGACTTTTTGGAAATTCTGAAGGAAAAAAATGTGGATCTTAAGTTTTTCAAAAATGCTCATCATTCTGATTTTCTTTCTTAAAATCACAACTTTTTTTTAAACTATTTTTAGAAAACCTCAAAATTAAAAAAAATTAAATTCTATCATTTCTTTCTTCGTTGCTTTTGCCCCTTGAAAACCAGATGGTCACCTCAAGGGGTTTATCCTAATAAATACATTTCTATATAATTCTCAGATCAGCGTACCGGCTTCGTCCAGAATGAAGCCTCCGTGCCTCGGCTTCTTCCTCGGGCGCTCGTCATCGTCTTCTTCCTCCTCTTCATCGTATTCATCCTCCTCCTCCAGCAGGTCTTCCCCCTCCTCCTCTGCTACCTTGTCGCTGCCCACAGGGCTGTTCGTCTCCTGGGGAGGAAACAAGACTGACTATCAGATACCACACGGTTACAAGTTACAGTCCTGCATTGAAAGGGGTTCGATATTTAATCAATAAAAGCCTCGAGTCTTAAATGAACACCATCAAGTGCCAGCTGCACAAGAACACAAACGCTCAGTGTGTATTCATGTCAACCAATCAGAGCTTATTCAGATAGCCCAATATCAAAACATTGTGTCTAGAGAGTTGATACGGCAGCCTCGTGAAACCTTGTTGGATAGTGAGTATGGCACTAGCTTTTTAATACGGTTCATTTTGTTGGCACCAAAGTAACGTGGACCACCGGAAGACCTTTGTTCGTCCCACTGAGGGGGCGTTGGCATTTGAAACGGCAAGAAAAGAGACAGCTTAATGGTAACCAATGCATGCAAAGTATAAAAGATAAAGAGAATTACACAATTTACAGAATAGACATCCTCCGCTGTCTCAAGGACAGATACAGGAACTCTGCATCAGCTCCTCGCCTCTGGCTGGCAGAGCTCACTTCCCCATAGCTGTGGTTCCATAACCCACGAACAACTCACACCTTCTGCATATTCCCCATTGGCGTCATGAACTCTGGACATCTCCAAGTCAACCCTGAAGACTCATCTGTTTAGAAAAGCCTTCCTACCTTAGTTACTCATCCCTGTGCTTCACAAACTACATCGCCGCACCTGCTTTCCGTCTCCTTGTCTTTACATACTGTAATGTCTAAACACACGGCTGCTGCTGAAACACAAGAACTTCACAACTTGGGATAAAGTATCCATCTACCTACCTACTAGGGTTGCCAGAAACTGACCATGATCAAAATCGATTATTCGGCAGCCCTGGCGAATAATAATCGATTATATATTATTTATATATATAAAAAATATATAAATATTTTTGTTTTTAGTATTTTTTATTTCGATGCCCCCCTTGTTTGAATAAGTTGCAGGTACACCCCATAACCCTGTTCGTGTTTATGTTCTTTCTATATGTTATAGCATGTTTGACGCTCAGTGAGGCCTGCATCTGTATTATCCCCAAATATGTACGTTTGATTTGTGATTGTACTGTTAACAGAAGGCTTACAGAGGATATTGTATTATCTATGACTGTAAACATGTGAAAAGCTGAATAAAAAGAGAATTAAAAAAAAAAATATATATATATATAAATAAAATCGATTTTTAAAAATAATATTCGATTATGGAGACTGTAACGAATAATCGAATAATCGCTGGCATCCCTACTACCTACCAATCTTTTTATCTATCTTTCCATCTATCTATCTCTAACTGTGGTACAGCTAACCGGCTGCTGCACTTTACCTGTCAAATAAATACACTGTTAAATAAGTGAATACAAATCAGGGTGACTTTCAACATTCTGATTATTAATTTGAATGATATTCTTTTAGTACATTAAGTATATTTGATGCTAATACTTTTGTACTTGTAACAGAGTATTCCTACACTCTCCTACTTCTGCTCAAGTACAAGATCTGAGTACTTCTACTTTTACTCAAGTACAAGATCTGAGTACTTCTACTTTTACTCAAGTACCATATCTGAGTACTTCTACTTTTACTCAAGTACCAGATCTGAGTACTTCTACTTTTACTCAAGTACCATATCTGAGTACTTCTACTTTTACTCAAGTACAAGATCTGAGTACTTCTACTTTTACTCAAGTACAAGATCTGAGTACTTCTACTTTTACTCAAGTACCAGATCTGAGTACTTCTACTTTTACTCAAGTACAAGATCTGAGTACTTCTACTTTTACTCAAGTACAAGATCTGAGTACTTCTACTTTTACTCAAGTACCAGATCTGAGTACTTCTACTTTTACTCAAGTACCATATCTGAGTACTTCTACTTTTACTCAAGTACAAGATCTGAGTACTTCTACTTTTACTGAAGTACAAGATCTGAGTACTTTACTTTTACTCAAGTACAAGATCTGAGTACTTCTACTTTTACTCAAGTAAAAGATCTGAGTACTTCTACTTTTACTCAAGTACTTCTACTTTTACTCAAGTACAAGATCTTAGTACTTCTACTTTTGCTCAAGTACATGATGTGAGTACTTCTACTTTTACTCAAGTACATGATCTGAGTACTTCTACTTTTACTCAAGTACAAGATCTGAGTACTTCTACTTTTGCTCAAGTACATGATCTGAGTACTTCTACTTTTACTCAAGTACAAGATCTGAGTACTTCTACTTTTACTCAAGTAAAATATCTGAGTACTTCTACTTTTACTCAAGTACAAGATCTGAGTACTTCTACTTTTACTCAAGTAAAATATCTGAGTACTTCTACTTTTACTCAAGTACAAGATCTGAGTAGTTCTACTTTTACTCAAGAACAAGATCTGAGTACTTCTACTTTTACTCAAGTACAAGATCTGAGTACTTCTACTTTTGCTAAAGTCCAAGATCTGAGTATTTCTTCCACGAATAAACAATAAAGTAATCACATGTCTTTAATCTCCCAGCTTAAGTCATCAGTATTTATATGCAGTTGTTTCTCAGCAGTGTGTTCCACTTTACCGCTCCACAGTATCTACCTCCATCTCTCTATTGCTAACGTCGGGACACCGAGCAAGCTGTTGCACTTTACCGCTCCACATGATCTACCTCCATCTCTCTATTGCTAACGTCGGGACACCGAGCAAGCTGTTGCACTTTACCGCTCCACATGATCTACCTCCATCTCTCTATTGCTAACGTCGGGACACCGAGCAAGCTGTTGCACTTTAACGCTCCACATCATCTACCTCCATCTCTCTATTGCTAACGTTGGGACACCGAGCAAGCTGTTGCACTTTACCGCTCCACATGATCTACCTCCATCTCTCTATTGCTAACGTCGGGACACCGAGCAGGCTGTTGCACTTTACCTGTCAAATAAATCAACTATTGAATAAAGTGAATACAAATCAGGGTGACATGTAGTTTAGTCTCTGGAGTATAAAAACGACCCAGACTACAACATATCTGTAGTTACTACATTCTGATTATAAGTACTTCTTCCACAAACAAACAAGTAAGTGAACACGTGTCTTTAATCTCCCATCATTAGTTAGCAGTATTTATATTCAGGTATTTTTCAGCAGTTCCACTTTAACGCGCCACATTGCCTCTCTGTGTTTACAGTTAGCAGTTAGCCTAACGTTAGCTCACGGTTACCTCAACCCCCTCCGCCTCCTCCGCCTCTCCATCGCTGCTGCCACTCGCGTTGTCGGAGAAGTCGCTGTCCTCACTGTCCGACATCTTGAAGCCCCGGGGAAGACTGTGGATACGAACAAGCAAGACAAGAACACTTACATGAGGAGACAAAAGCAGCTAACGGGCATAACAATCACATATGGCCTAGCAAAGCATGCTAATGTAGTTTCCATGAATATCTCATAAATAACCGTAATCAAATGTGAGGAAAGGAGCCCAACGGCTACTACTCACCTCTCTTAAATCCCGCTTCTGCTTTATATCTTGTTAGTTGATGGATAAAAGGAAATATAAGCCTTTTTTCGGTTAGCCTGATGCTATACGTCTTCTTGGAGAGCCAACCGCGAGATTTCAGTAAACTTCGTGATATCTCGCGAGGTTTTGGACGGCGGCTGGGTGAACTGTGAGAGAGGTGTCACTCTGCGAACATTTTGAGATACTTATCTCCAAATAAATTATATGCTATCAATAATAAGGGCAAGTAACTGAGAATAGAAGTTACTTTCCTCAAAAAACTCGTGTATTTTTATATTGAAATTAGCTTTATTCCACTTTCAAACAGAGATAGAAATAAACAAGACTGTGATTCCAGTTTTTTTTTAATTGTATTTATTTTATATGAGCAAGGGGTTAGACAGAAATACTTCAACTTAAAATAGGATAAAAAGGTAAATAAATGAACAAGCACATAATGGGATAACATAAAGAAACATATAGCAAACCAGGAGTCAACATACACCAAATGTGTTTTTATTTTTAAATGTACATGCTTCAATTTAAAAAATGCCAGTACCATTATCACATGTATTTAATCTACTTGACTTTGTTTGTATAATCAAATCAAACTTTATTTACAAAGTACTTTGCATACACAAAGGTACCTCGACCAACCACATTGACGATTTACACACACAAAAACGATACTATCTCCCTTTTCATATATATGATAAATAAATAAATAAATATACATTAAATATAATTAAGGTAAAAGCCTAATTAAAAAGGAAGATATTGATTATAAAGTCTTTCAATTTGTAAACAGAGTAGTTCCTCCTTACAAAGCAGTATCTTTTTTACGTCATGACGCAATCATGTTCTCTCTACAACCAGCCAATCAGATCACGCGGTTCAAGGAGAGCACGGAGATACTTCCTATTGACGCAGCAGCAGCAGCTTCCTGGAGCCCGCAGTTGGATTAAAAACAAAACAACAGACAGTTTTTCATCCAGATCCAGAGATGAACAGCGTGGGGGAGGCGTGCACCGACATGAAGCGGGAGTACGACCAGTGTTTCAACCGCTGGTTCGCGGAGAAGTTCCTAAAAGGGGACCAGGGCGGAGATCCGTGCACAGAGAGCTTTAAACGGTACCAGCGCTGCGTGCAGACCGCCATCAAGGAGAAGGACATCCCGGTGGACGGGGTGGAGTTCATGGGGCCCAACAAGGACAAACCCGAGAGCTGAAGAAGAAGAGGAGGAGGAAGAGGAGTCTGATGGCCGGTGATCCTGAGGTCATTTAAAGGCCTAACAAGCGAGGTCCATGTGCGTCCACTGAGCATGCGCAGAAGGGACGGGACGCTGCAGGACAACACTGGAATCTGTGTGTGTGTGGCTGTTGAGAGTGACTGGAAGATTGCTTGTATTCAATTAATCAATCTGTGTGTTCAGTCAGAAATGGAGGTCTTTCTGCGTTCCTCTGAAGTGAATATCTCCGGGTCTTGGAATGACAAATCCCCCACACGACCTGGAGAGCGTGATTCCTGACCTGATATAATAACTGTTTGTTTGACCTGAAAACCTGCTGCTCATATTTTGGTTGTCGTTATGAAAAGAACTCAAACAATTATCCCAATGTGAAATAAATGGGACGTTGTTTTATAAATAATCTGACTGCAGATAATCTTTCCTCTGTTTGTATACACCTGAACATCAGCAGGAGAGGACTCTTTAAAGTAGAGACACTACATACTGATATACACCTGAACATCAGCAGGAGAGGACTCTTTAAAGTAGAGACGCTACATACTGATATACACCTGACCATCAGCAGGAGAGGACTCTTTAAAGTAGAGACACTACATACTGATATACACCTGAACATCAGCAGGAGAGGACTCTTTAAAGTAGAGACACTACATACTGATATACACCTGAACATCAGCAGGAGATGACTCTTTAAAGTAGAGACACTACATACTGATATACACCTGAACATCAGCAGGAGAGGACTCTTTAAAGTAGAGACGCTACATACTGATATACACCTGAACATCAGCAGGAGAGGACTCTTTAAAGTAGAGACACTACATACTGATATACACCTGAACATCAGCAGGAGAGGACTCTTTAAAGTAGAGACGCTACATACTGATATACACCTGAACATCAGCAGGAGAGGACTCTTTAAAGTAGAGACGCTACGTACTGATATACACCTGAACATCAGCAGGAGAGGACTCTTTAAAGTAGAGACACTACACACTGATATACACCTGAACATCAGCAGGAGAGGACTCTTTAAAGTAGAGACGCTACACACTGATATACACCTGAACATCAGCAGGAGAGGACTCTTTAAAGTAGAGACGCTACACACTGATATACACCTGAACATCAGCAGGAGAGGACTCTTTAAAGTAGAGACGCTACGTACTGATATACACCTGAACATCAGCAGGAGAGGACTCTTTAAAGTAGAGACGCTACGTACTGATATACACCTGAACATCAGCAGGAGAGGACTCTTTAAAGTAGAGACGCTACGTACTGATATACACCTGAACATCAGCAGGAGAGGACTCTTTAAAGTAGAGACGCTACATACTGATATACACCTGAACATCAGCAGGAGAGGACTCTTTAAAGTAGAGACACTACACACTGATATACACCTGAACATCAGCAGGAGAGGACTCTTTAAAGTAGAGACGCTACACACTGATATACACCTGAACATCAGCAGGAGAGGACTCTTTAAAGTAGAGACGCTACATACTGATATACACCTGAACATCAGCAGGAGAGGACTCTTTAAAGTAGAGACACTACATACTGATATACACCTGACCATCAGCAGGAGAGGACTCTTTAAAGTAGAGACACTACATACTGATATACACCTGAACATCAGCAGGAGAGGACTCTTTAAAGTAGAGACACTACATACTGATATACACCTGACCATCAGCAGGAGAGGACTCTTTAAAGTAGAGACACTACATACTGATATACACCTGACCATCAGCAGGAGAGGACTCTTTAAAGTAGAGACACTACATACTGATATACACCTGAACATCAGCAGGAGAGGACTCTTTAAAGTAGAGACACTACATACTGATATACACCTGAACATCAGCAGGAGAGGACTCTTTAAATAGAGACACTACATACTGATATACACCTGAACATCAGCAGGATCGGACTCTTTAAAGTAGAGACACTACATACTGATATACACCTGAACATCAGCAGGAGAGGACTCTTTAAAGTAGAGACACTACATACTGATATACACCTGAACATCAGCAGGAGAGGACTCTTTAAAGTAGAGACACTACATACTGATATACACCTGAACATCAGCAGGAGAGGACTCTTTAAAGTAGAGACACTACATACTGATATACACCTGAACATCAGCAGGAGAGGACTCTTTAAAGTAGAGACACTACATACTGATATACACCTGAACATCAGCAGGAGAGGACTCTTTAAATAGAGACACTACATACTGATATACACCTGAACATCAGCAGGATCGGACTCTTTAAAGTAGAGACACTACATACTGATATACACCTGAACATCAGCAGGAGAGGACTCTTTAAAGTAGAGACACTACATACTGATATACACCTGAACATCAGCAGGAGAGGACTCTTTAAAGTAGAGACACTACATACTGATATACACCTGAACATCAGCAGGAGAGGACTCTTTAAAGTAGAGACACTACATACTGATATACACCTGAACATCAGCAGGAGAGGACTCTTTAAAGTAGAGACACTACATACTGATATACACCTGAACATCAGCAGGAGAGGACTCTTTAAAGTAGAGACGCTACATACTGATATACACCTGAACATCAGCAGGAGAGGACTCTTTAAAGTAGAGACGCTACGTACTGATATACACCTGAACATCAGCAGGAGAGGACTCTTTAAAGTAGAGACACTACACACTGATATACACCTGAACATCAGCAGGAGAGGACTCTTTAAAGTAGAGACGCTACACACTGATATACACCTGAACATCAGCAGGAGAGGACTCTTTAAAGTAGAGACGCTACGTACTGATATACACCTGAACATCAGCAGGAGAGGACTCTTTAAAGTAGAGACGCTACGTACTGATATACACCTGAACATCAGCAGGAGAGGACTCTTTAAAGTAGAGACGCTACATACTGATATACACCTGAACATCAGCAGGAGAGGACTCTTTAAAGTAGAGACGCTACACACTGATATACACCTGAACATCAGCAGGAGAGGACTCTTTAAAGTAGAGACGCTACACACTGATATACACCTGAACATCAGCAGGAGAGGACTCTTTAAAGTAGAGACGCTACATACTGATATACACCTGAACATCAGCAGGAGAGGACTCTTTAAAGTAGAGACACTACATACTGATATACACCTGACCATCAGCAGGAGAGGACTCTTTAAAGTAGAGACACTACATACTGATATACACCTGAACATCAGCAGGAGAGGACTCTTTAAAGTAGAGACACTACATACTGATATACACCTGAACATCAGCAGGAGAGGACTCTTTAAATAGAGACACTACATACTGATATACACCTGAACATCAGCAGGATCGGACTCTTTAAAGTAGAGACACTACATACTGATATACACCTGAACATCAGCAGGAGAGGACTCTTTAAAGTAGAGACACTACATACTGATATACACCTGAACATCAGCAGGAGAGGACTCTTTAAAGTAGAGACACTACATACTGATATACACCTGAACATCAGCAGGAGAGGACTCTTTAAAGTAGAGACACTACATACTGATATACACCTGAACATCAGCAGGAGAGGACTCTTTAAAGTAGAGACACTACATACTGATATACACCTGAACATCAGCAGGAGAGGACTCTTTAAATAGAGACACTACATACTGATATACACCTGAACATCAGCAGGAGCGGACTCTTTAAAGTAGAGACACTACATACTGATATACACCTGAACATCAGCAGGAGAGGACTCTTTAAAGTAGAGATACTACATACTGATATACACCTGAACATCAGCAGGAGAGGACTCTTTAAAGTAGAGACACTACATACTGATATACACCTGAACATCAGCAGGAGAGGACTCTTTAAAGTAGAGACACTACATACTGATATACACCTGAACATCAGCAGGAGAGGACTCTTTAAAGTAGAGACACTACATACTGATATACACCTGAACATCAGCAGGAGAGGACTCTTTAAAGTAGAGACGCTACATACTGATATACACCTGAACATCAGCAGGAGAGGACTCTTTAAAGTAGAGACGCTACGTACTGATATACACCTGAACATCAGCAGGAGAGGACTCTTTAAAGTAGAGACACTACACACTGATATACACCTGAACATCAGCAGGAGAGGACTCTTTAAAGTAGAGACGCTACACACTGATATACACCTGAACATCAGCAGGAGAGGACTCTTTAAAGTAGAGACGCTACGTACTGATATACACCTGAACATCAGCAGGAGAGGACTCTTTAAAGTAGAGACGCTACGTACTGATATACACCTGAACATCAGCAGGAGAGGACTCTTTAAAGTAGAGACGCTACGTACTGATATACACCTGAACATCAGCAGGAGAGGACTCTTTAAAGTAGAGACGCTACATACTGATATACACCTGAACATCAGCAGGAGAGGACTCTTTAAAGTAGAGACACTACACACTGATATACACCTGAACATCAGCAGGAGAGGACTCTTTAAAGTAGAGATGCTACACACTGATATACACCTGAACATCAGCAGGAGAGGACTCTTTAAAGTAGAGACGCTACATACTGATATACACCTGAACATCAGCAGGAGAGGACTCTTTAAAGTAGAGACACTACATACTGATATACACCTGACCATCAGCAGGAGAGGACTCTTTAAAGTAGAGACACTACATACTGATATACACCTGAACATCAGCAGGAGAGGACTCTTTAAAGTAGAGACACTACATACTGATATACACCTGACCATCAGCAGGAGAGGACTCTTTAAAGTAGAGACACTACATACTGATATACACCTGACCATCAGCAGGAGAGGACTCTTTAAAGTAGAGACACTACATACTGATATACACCTGAACATCAGCAGGAGAGGACTCTTTAAAGTAGAGACACTACATACTGATATACACCTGAACATCAGCAGGAGAGGACTCTTTAAATAGAGACACTACATACTGATATACACCTGAACATCAGCAGGAACGGACTCTTTAAAGTAGAGACACTACATACTGATATACACCTGAACATCAGCAGGAGAGGACTCTTTAAAGTAGAGACACTACATACTGATATACACCTGAACATCAGCAGGAGAGGACTCTTTAAAGTAGAGACACTACATACTGATATACACCTGAACATCAGCAGGAGAGGACTCTTTAAAGTAGAGACACTACATACTGATATACACCTGAACATCAGCAGGAGAGGACTCTTTAAAGTAGAGACACTACATACTGATATACACCTGAACATCAGCAGGAGAGGACTCTTTAAATAGAGACACTACATACTGATATACACCTGAACATCAGCAGGATCGGACTCTTTAAAGTAGAGACACTACATACTGATATACACCTGAACATCAGCAGGAGAGGACTCTTTAAAGTAGAGACACTACATACTGATATACACCTGAACATCAGCAGGAGAGGACTCTTTAAAGTAGAGACACTACATACTGATATACACCTGAACATCAGCAGGAGAGGACTCTTTAAAGTAGAGACACTACATACTGATATACACCTGAACATCAGCAGGAGAGGACTCTTTAAAGTAGAGACACTACATACTGATATACACCTGAACATCAGCAGGAGAGGACTCTTTAAAGTAGAGACGCTACATACTGATATACACCTGAACATCAGCAGGAGAGGACTCTTTAAAGTAGAGACGCTACGTACTGATATACACCTGAACATCAGCAGGAGAGGACTCTTTAAAGTAGAGACACTACATACTGATATACACCTGAACATCAGCAGGAGAGGACTCTTTAAAGTAGAGACGCTACACACTGATATACACCTGAACATCAGCAGGAGAGGACTCTTTAAAGTAGAGACGCTACGTACTGATATACACCTGAACATCAGCAGGAGAGGACTCTTTAAAGTAGAGACGCTACGTACTGATATACACCTGAACATCAGCAGGAGAGGACTCTTTAAAGTAGAGACGCTACATACTGATATACACCTGAACATCAGCAGGAGAGGACTCTTTAAAGTAGAGACACTACACACTGATATACACCTGAACATCAGCAGGAGAGGACTCTTTAAAGTAGAGACGCTACACACTGATATACACCTGAACATCAGCAGGAGAGGACTCTTTAAAGTAGAGACGCTACATACTGATATACACCTGAACATCAGCAGGAGAGGACTCTTTAAAGTAGAGACACTACATACTGATATACACCTGACCATCAGCAGGAGAGGACTCTTTAAAGTAGAGACACTACATACTGATATACACCTGAACATCAGCAGGAGAGGACTCTTTAAAGTAGAGACACTACATACTGATATACACCTGAACATCAGCAGGAGAGGACTCTTTAAATAGAGACACTACATACTGATATACACCTGAACATCAGCAGGATCGGACTCTTTAAAGTAGAGACACTACATACTGATATACACCTGAACATCAGCAGGAGAGGACTCTTTAAAGTAGAGACACTACATACTGATATACACCTGAACATCAGCAGGAGAGGACTCTTTAAAGTAGAGACACTACATACTGATATACACCTGAACATCAGCAGGAGAGGACTCTTTAAAGTAGAGACACTACATACTGATATACACCTGAACATCAGCAGGAGAGGACTCTTTAAAGTAGAGACACTACATACTGATATACACCTGAACATCAGCAGGAGAGGACTCTTTAAATAGAGACACTACATACTGATATACACCTGAACATCAGCAGGATCGGACTCTTTAAAGTAGAGACACTACATACTGATATACACCTGAACATCAGCAGGAGAGGACTCTTTAAAGTAGAGACACTACATACTGATATACACCTGAACATCAGCAGGAGAGGACTCTTTAAAGTAGAGACACTACATACTGATATACACCTGAACATCAGCAGGAGAGGACTCTTTAAAGTAGAGACACTACATACTGATATACACCTGAACATCAGCAGGAGAGGACTCTTTAAAGTAGAGACACTACATACTGATATACACCTGAACATCAGCAGGAGAGGACTCTTTAAAGTAGAGACGCTACATACTGATATACACCTGAACATCAGCAGGAGAGGACTCTTTAAAGTAGAGACGCTACGTACTGATATACACCTGAACATCAGCAGGAGAGGACTCTTTAAAGTAGAGACACTACACACTGATATACACCTGAACATCAGCAGGAGAGGACTCTTTAAAGTAGAGACGCTACACACTGATATACACCTGAACATCAGCAGGAGAGGACTCTTTAAAGTAGAGACGCTACGTACTGATATACACCTGAACATCAGCAGGAGAGGACTCTTTAAAGTAGAGACGCTACGTACTGATATACACCTGAACATCAGCAGGAGAGGACTCTTTAAAGTAGAGACGCTACGTACTGATATACACCTGAACATCAGCAGGAGAGGACTCTTTAAAGTAGAGACGCTACATACTGATATACACCTGAACATCAGCAGGAGAGGACTCTTTAAAGTAGAGACACTACACACTGATATACACCTGAACATCAGCAGGAGAGGACTCTTTAAAGTAGAGATGCTACACACTGATATACACCTGAACATCAGCAGGAGAGGACTCTTTAAAGTAGAGACGCTACATACTGATATACACCTGAACATCAGCAGGAGAGGACTCTTTAAAGTAGAGACACTACATACTGATATACACCTGACCATCAGCAGGAGAGGACTCTTTAAAGTAGAGACACTACATACTGATATACACCTGAACATCAGCAGGAGAGGACTCTTTAAAGTAGAGACACTACATACTGATATACACCTGACCATCAGCAGGAGAGGACTCTTTAAAGTAGAGACACTACATACTGATATACACCTGACCATCAGCAGGAGAGGACTCTTTAAAGTAGAGACACTACATACTGATATACACCTGAACATCAGCAGGAGAGGACTCTTTAAAGTAGAGACACTACATACTGATATACACCTGAACATCAGCAGGAGAGGACTCTTTAAATAGAGACACTACATACTGATATACACCTGAACATCAGCAGGATCGGACTCTTTAAAGTAGAGACACTACATACTGATATACACCTGAACATCAGCAGGAGAGGACTCTTTAAAGTAGAGACACTACATACTGATATACACCTGAACATCAGCAGGAGAGGACTCTTTAAAGTAGAGACACTACATACTGATATACACCTGAACATCAGCAGGAGAGGACTCTTTAAAGTAGAGACACTACATACTGATATACACCTGAACATCAGCAGGAGAGGACTCTTTAAAGTAGAGATGCTACATACTGATATACACCTGAACATCAGCAGGAGAGGACTCTTTAAAGTAGAGACGCTACATACTGATATACACCTGAACATCAGCAGGAGAGGACTCTTTAAAGTAGAGACACTACGTACTGATATACACCTGAACATCAGCAGGAGAGGACTCTTTAAAGTAGAGACTCTACATACTGATATACAGCTGAACATCAGCAGGAGAGGACTCTTTAAAGTAGAGACACTACATACTGATGTACACCTGAACATCAGCAGGAGAGGACTCTTTAAAGTAGAGACACTACATACTGATGTACACCTGAACATCAGCAGGAGAGGACTCTTTAAAGTAGAGACACTACATACTGATATACACCTGAACATCAGCAGGAGAGGACTCTTTAAAGTAGAGACACTACATACTGATGTACACCTGAACATCAGCAGGAGAGGAC
Organism: Pseudochaenichthys georgianus; assembly: GCF_902827115.2. Lineage (NCBI taxonomy): Eukaryota > Metazoa > Chordata > Actinopteri > Perciformes > Channichthyidae > Pseudochaenichthys > Pseudochaenichthys georgianus. Next base: position 30,314 of record NW_027263279.1, read on the forward strand.
TCTTTAAAGTAGAGACACTACATACTGATATACACCCGAACATCAGCAGGAGAGGACTCTTTAAAGTAGAGACACTACGTACTGATATACACCTGAACATCAGCAGGAGAGGACTCTTTAAAGTAGAGACACTACGTACTGATATACACCTGAACATCAGCAGGAGAGGACTCTTTAAAGTAGAGACACTACATACTGATATACACCTGAACATCAGCAGGAGAGGACTCTTTAAAGTAGAGACACTACGTACTGATATACACCTGAACATCAGCAGGAGAGGACTCTTTAAAGCATAGACACTACATACTGATATACACCTGAACATCAGCAGGAGAGGACTCTTTAAAGTAGAGACACTACATACTGATATACACCTGAACATCAGCAGGAGAGGACTCTTTAAAGTAGAGACACTACATACTGATATACACCTGAACATCAGCAGGAGAGGACTCTTTAAAGTAGAGACACAACATACTGATATACACCTGAACATCAGCAGGAGAGGACTCTTTAAAGTAGAGACACTACATACTGATATACACCTGAACATCAGCAGGAGAGCACTCTTTAAAGTAGAGACACTACATACTGATATACACCTGAACATCAGCAGGAGAGGACTCTTTAAAGTAGAGACACTACATACTGATATACACCTGAACATCAGCAGGAGAGCACTCTTTAAAGTAGAGACACTACATACTGATATACACCTGAACATCAGCAGGAGAGGACTCTTTAAAGTAGAGACACTACATACTGATATACACCTGAACATCAGCAGGAGAGGACTCTTTAAAGTAGAGACACTACATACTGATATACACCTGAACATCAGCAGGAGAGGACTCTTTAAAGTAGAGACACTACGTACTGATATACACCTGAACATCAGCAGGAGAGCACTCTTTAAAGTAGAGACACTACATACTGATATACACCTGAACATCAGCAGGAGAGGACTCTTTAAAGTAGAGACACTACATACTGAAAGAACCAAAGAGTAAATGTTGGTGTGTTTTTTTAGATCATCGGAGGAATCGGTTTGATGCAGAATGTCAGGAGGTCAAATGGCGCTTCAGGTTTTTTTTATACACCAAATTATCTCCCAATTGATCACGCAGGAGTTGCCGGTGACGCCAGGTCATGTCAGTAAATCTCCACGCCCTCTGATTTATGTTATTCCTCCTCATTTTAAACGTGTCTTCACTCATGAACCAAATTTCTGCCCTGACAGGTTCTCCCTCCATCAGCGTTCAAGTCTTTAATCATACCGTATAAACTCAACTACTAATTATTGTTCTTCCTACATTTGGAGGAAAGCCTGAACCATAAATCCAGTTCCTCGTTGACCTTCAGCCAGGTACAACCGTACAGTATGCCTCACCTTTACACACGACGAGACTTGATTCAATCTCAACTTCAGACTCTACAGTGTAGAGTCTGAACCAGCGGGTCAAACCCAACACACAGCGGGCCAAAATAAAAGAATGGGTGCTAGTGGGGGGCCGGACTGGTTCAATGCTTATTGCAGAACGTATTGAAATGAACTTATTGCACATATTAAACCTGGAACTAACAAAGCTTCAATGATTGCCTATAAAAACAACATTAAACATTAAATAATCAGCTGCATTCATTTCTCATGGCTCTATCTGCAGCTTTTCAGAGTCACTTCTCATGGCTCTATCTGCAGCTTCTCCAGACTCATTTCTTATGGCTCTATCTGCAGCTTCTCCAGACTCATTTCTTATGGCTCTATCTGCAGCTTCTCAGACTCATTTCTTATGGCTCTATCTGCAGCTTCTCCAGAGTCACTTCTCACGGCTCTATCTGCAGCTTCTCCAGAGTCACTTCTTATGGCTCTATCTGCAGCTTTTCAGAGTCACTTCTCACGGCTCTATCTGCAGCTTCTCCAGAGTCACTTCTTATGGCTCTATCTGCAGCTTCTCCAGAGTCACTTCTTATGGCTCTATCTGCAGCTTCTCCAGAGTCACTTCTCACGGCTCTATCTGCAGCTTCTCCAGAGTCACTTCTCATGGCTCTACCTGCAGCTTCTCCAGAGTCACTTCTCATGGCTCTATCTGCAGCTTCTCCAGAGTCACTTCTCATGGCTCTATCTGCAGCTTCTCCAGAGTCACTTCTCATGGCTCTATCTGCAGCTTCTCCAGAGTCACTTCTCACGGCTCTATCTGCAGCTTCTCCAGAGTCACTTCTTATGAGTACATTTCTCCACAGGCCGACAACAGCTTCAACAAAACTATCCCCTCAGAGAGAAACCCAACATGCCCTGCTGTCGTGAGAGAAAGTGCAGAAGGAAGCATCCATTAAAGTCAGTGTGCTGCTCTGAGATGCTAGCTCAGACACTTGGCGTCTCATCTCAAGGTCATCAATGTTTGGGCTCAGGCTCTGAGCGGAGGAGACCCTCAGGATGGAGGGAAGGTGCAATATACCGACGGGTCAGATCTAATAGGAATTAGAAAATATCCTGCGGGCCGAAATTAAATCCACCACGGCCCTGAATTGGCCCCCGGGCCTTGAGTTTGACACGTGTGCTCAGTCACCATATTCTGCTTTTTACATCAACGTGCAATCAATTAAATAAAGCACAAGAAAACAAACAAACAAAGACAGCGCTGTTGTGCAATAACACTTGTGCAATTTGACTTAAGGGTATTATTATTGGCTCGCTTCCTAGTTGGACAAGTTTGACCAAAATAAAACACTATTAGACAAACTGCATGCACATCGTATTTAAAATAAGGTAGATAAGTAAATGCACACCATAGTGTAATGTCCCAGGCTGCTCCAACAATGCAACATGATAGATATTAAGACAAACTATAAAACATGACAACTGGGTATCCATTCACTCCACAGCTGCTTATAACCAGCTCAATAGCCGCGTTCACACTGCGGTACTTTTCCCACAAAGGTTCATGGAACTTAGTTCATGATCGCGTTCACACCAAAAAGAGCCGGTACGAAAAGTAGTTCATGCGAACCTTTTTACCCGCTCGAAAGTCCCTGCTAGAGAGCAGGGACTTTCGAGCGGCTTTGAGAAAGCCTTCCCCAACTCCGGGGACTTTGGGCGGCAGTATACGCCGTGAAGTGGTTTGCGGCCTGCCAGTAAACCCAAAGCAGAAGAAGAAGAAGAAGTAACGTCAGCGGCTTCATTTGCCTAATCCTCCCCCAGGGACTTATTCTGGTGTGAACGCGATCTGTACTTAGTTCATGAGAACTAAAGAGTTCTCATGAACCTTTGTGGGAAAAGTACCGCAGTGTGAACGCGGCTATTGTGGGCCTTGTCTCTTTGAACCAATCACATGTCACCACAATCTCCAGCAGCCAATCATCGCGCTGCAGTCGAATTTTAAAATGGTTCTCAATCTCCTCTCTCCTGCAGTCAGCTGTGATTTCTGGTGTTTATCCCACCTCTTCATCACACCTCCTCTTCATCAAATCCAGATCTTCATCATCACCACCAGTGGCTGCATTTCAGGATCGGGGTCTAAGACTATTAACCTTTATTTCATGTGTCAATACATGTTCTTTAAACAAAAAATAAAGAACCTCCTCCCCTGATTGTATGATGCTTTTAATGTTGTGTATTTCTGCAAGGCACTTTGAATTGCCTAATGTCGCATTATTTGCTACGACTGAATAAACGGGTTTGAACTCCACTACAGTGAGGGATGCTCGATTCTTAGTTGTTATGGCATTCACGTGAGAATGCCGATTCGCACGTGTAGGTCGAGCCGAACATTGTGAGGACAAAAAGTGCAAGACCCCTTGAATGAGGGAATGTCTCGTCGCTGACTTCATGAGTCCAGAACCTTTCAGAACCTGCCAGCTGGTCATCTGATGGCTGAATGTCAATGAGTTCGAGTTGTAAAGACGTCACAATCAGCTCCTTTGCTTTCAGTGCAAACTCCCCCTCTACATTCACAGAGGAAGGGTCCTTCACAAATCTCATCCCTTCAGTCGGGAGACGGAAATGTTCAAACCTCGCGGCAAAGTTGGTTTTCAATGCGTCCAGTCCTCACCTCGGTGATCTGTAAACCTGCAGTGTTGGAAAATGGAGCTTTTTGCCTGGACATAAATCCGCAAAACAAAGTGTGAGCTTTTTTTTAAACGCATGGAGTCTCTCCACAAGTTGTGTGACCATTGTATCTCTGCCCTGCAGCTCCACATTGAGTTGGTTCAGATGTTGGAAAATGTCGCTCAAAAAGCAAACAGCAGCGTAAAACTCATCATGTTGGCTTTTCTATGTTTTGAATTGCGGAGAAACGCCATGATCTCCTCCTTAAGTTCACAAGATCGTTTCAAGACGTTTCCTTTGCTTCGCCATCTAATGGCACTGAGCATGAGCAAATCATTATATCGAGCTGCCATGTCTGACAACATCTGGTGCTGTAAACTGGAGTTACAACGAATAAAGTTAATAAGCGCCATGACAGAGTCCATTGTGTGTTTTAACTCACCACTCATCCACCACACAGGAGGCTTTGGAGGATGAGGCCATGCAGCGATCTCAGCTGTGGAGCCACATCTGCAGCCCAGCGGACGGTCCCTGTGTTCGGCCCGACTTCGCAGGGGCCCCATCCGTTACAAGCATGTTCATACGATCCAATCCCAACGTGTGCTCCTTGAAAAACGAAACCACTTTGTGGAACATCACCTCGCCGGTCGTGTGTCCATCCAAAGGAATTAATCCAAGTAGATCCTCCCGAAAGCACTCACCATCAAAGAATCTAACATTGAGGCACAGCTGTGCAACATCGCTGCTTTCAGTGCATCAATAGCTAGCGACATAACCTCCGCCTTTCTCAGTTTGTCCAAGAGAATCTCAAAAGCGTCCGATGCAAGGGTCTCCACTCTCCTTGATGTTGAAATCAGAATGTTCTTAATTGAGTCAATAACGCTTTTTCTGATTTTCTCATCTGCAACCACTTCCTCAATTGATGCAAGCATACACTCTTTGACTGTCTCTGCGTCCGTAAAAGGCCTTTTCTTTTTGCCTAATATCCAGGCCACTCGTAGGGACGCCGCGGGAGCTCTCTTTTGGTCAGTGCAAGCCAGAAACAGGGAGCTACGTCTTTGGTCAGAGCACGAAGTTAGCCCCAAAATCTTCTGGCGGCGAGCGTCAGAGCCCGCTGGAAAAGTGGCGTCAAAGTTAGCGTGAGCTGTCTTAAAATGCCTTCTCAAGTTGTACTCTTTACACACCGATACACACTCATTGCAGATTAAACACACGGGCCTCCCACTGACATTTACGCACAAGTACTTCTCTTTCCACTCGCTGTTGAATTGCCGGTTTTCGGTGTTAACCTTTGGTTTTTTTAATGTAGAAAGAGACATTTTGATATCCAACTATGCTGACCAGGTTTGATTAATCGTACCATTGGCGCGAAACCGCCGAAGGTGCGCGTGCTTATAGTGAAAGGCAGCGCGAGCCGTGAGGACGTGCGCAGAGACGCAATAAATGACAGGAGTTACTAGTAGGTGGGTTCGAAACCCGAGCCCGCCAAAGTGTTCAGGCAATGTCTTCCCCTCTATCTCTCCATGTAACACCCTCTCAGGAATAAAGGTACTCTGGCCCAAAAAAAAAAAATGTTAAATGAATTTTTTTTTTTTTATTAAACTTTATTTTTTTTTTTTTACTTTTTAACATTATACTCAAAGGGCCAGTAAATATCATCCGGGGGCCGAATTTGGCCCGCGGGCCGCCAATTGAATAGCCCTGACCTACACTATCTAATTTCTGACAGTACCAACTGAAACACAAACAATCTGGGTAAAATCTACTTGAAGACATTGGGCCCACACTGCCCCTTTGCGCATGCGTCTGCGGTGATTCTTGGCTGCAGGCCAGAGGAACGGTTCTCTTTCGCGCCTCCCTCCTCCTGGAGTGTGGAAATGTTGGAAGGTAAGATATTACTGTCTATCATGTCCTACATATAAATGGTCACGTTTTTTGAGGTTCATCACAAGACTTGTTGTCTGCTTGCTTCACTGTTAGACAAGGAGTTGAAGTTTGTTCTCATCTATTGCTCACTGGAAGTCGGTCAATGATGCTAGATAGCTGTAGCTAACATAGGAGCTAAGAGTAAAGCACTATGATGTTTAGCTCCATATTGTTAATAATTGTTATTGCAGTTGTGTTTCACGTTAGCATCGTGCATGATTAGCAGAGAAGGCTATTGTTTGCTAGCTAAGTACTAACAAGAACAGCGCGCGGAAGGCGGCATTCGTTTAAATCAACCTTTGAAGTTGGTCGTCCTCTATATAAGGTGTGTTTTTTTCAAATGTTATTTTCCACACAGTATCCAATGGACATGCATACGTGATGCACACTGCAAAATTCAGTAGCCGTTTATTAACTAGCATGTCAGTTCAAGTAATATGACGAACTCTGACCCGGTTGAGTAGTATTGAGTACAGTAACGGTTTGCGGGGGACACATTCAAATGATGCACAAGGCTAACTAAGTTGAAGCTAGCTTGTAGCATCTCTCTTAGTCTATCTAACGTCGGCCGTCAGTTTCCTCGTGGGTCTGTCCGGGTAATATAAACTATATATATTGTTGTGTTCGGTCGCGCTGTGCTTAACAATGGTGAGAGTGAAATACAGTTTGTCCCGTTTGACGTTATAAGCTGTGTCCCAATTCAGCTTCTGCATCCTCCTGAGGACCCAGCCTTTGAATTCTGCGGAGGACCCAACCGACGTGGGTCACCGGCAGTTATCCTTACCTTTTGCCGCCCCCGTCGCCTAGCAACCAGCTGCAGTCAGAAGTGCCGGTAATAATTTCTGACATTAGGCAAAATATTTTCAAACGGTTCAATATGGAGTCAGAGACAGTGCTTTTTTTGGTGATGTTCAATATGTTGAAATTAATTTCCCAAGGTCACACCAGACGCACCATCTATTTCAGATGAATGGAAGACCATGTCCAGGTACTGATACTTATATCTATTATCATATTATATAAAATATATATGTACTGTATTTTTAGCTAACAGTAATGTTAATATTAGCCTATAATACATGTTTAAAATGTTATTGCTCAGGTTGAGTATAGCTTGTGTATATATATAAACATGTCTATAGAGATATATGTATACACAAACACAGAATATATGTATGTACTGTATTTTTAGCTAACAGTAATGTTAATATTAGCCTATAATACATGTTTAAAATGTTATTGCTCAGGTTGAGTATAGCTTGTGTATATATATAAACATGTCTATAGAGATATATGTATACACAAACACAGAATATATGTATGTACTGTATTTTTAGCTAACAGTAATGTTATCAGCATAATACTGATACAAATTTTATTTCAGGTTGAGTATAGCTTGAGTATATATATATATAAGTATATATATATGTGTGTATATATCAATACACATATATATATATATATATATATATATATATATATATATAAACATGTCAATAGATATATGTATAAACATAGAACAAAAATGCTCTTCACTTATTTAACCCTTTGTTCTCACCCTTCCCCTCTACCAGCCAAGGCCCCTGTAGTGCAGGGTCAACCTAAGCGTCCCTGTCCTGGACAGGTTTTTTAATGACCAGGACACACGCCCTGATTTCAGGCTGAGCAGGGAGTCCCTGAAGGTGCTGCTGGAACTCCTGGGGCAGGACAGGAGACATGGATGGGGGGCCACAATTGAGACCCTGGTGTTCCTGTTCTGGCTGGCAAGTGGGGCATCATGCAGGGTGGTCTCCAGAGTTTTTGGGATGCCTAGATCCACGGTACACCGGATTGTCCACAGAGTGACTGAGGAGGTGGTGGCCATTTGCCACCAGGTCATCCACCTCCCCAGGACAGCAGAAGACCTGGAGGCTGTGTCGCGTGGGTTCGCAGGGCTGGCCAGACACAGAGCCTTCAGAAAAGCTGCTGGAGAAATCGACGGCTGCCATGTCCGCATCGTGCCACCGAGCGGCCCTGATGGTCACTGCTAGAGAAACAGAAAACTGTTCAGCTCCATTTTGCTGCAGGCTGTTTGTGACCATCAGGGCCGCTTCATCGACATGTACGTGGGCTGGCCTGGGTCAGTCCATGACTCTAGAGGGCTCCGCCACAGCCCACTCTATCGGCAGGCACTCTACCCTCCTCCAGGGCACTTTATCCTCGCAGACGGGGGGTACCCCTGCCTCCAACATCACTCCATACAAACGGCCGCTGCAAGGTGTGGGACCCCAGCGCTTCAACAGCCATCACTCCCGGGCACGCTCCATCATCGAGCGTGCCTTCGGGGTGATGAAGACACGATTCAGGAGTATCTTCCTGCAAGCGAAGTGCACCACACCTTCTCCTCAAGTAAGTAATCACCCATTAGGACATTTTGATAATACTGAAGAGTAGATCTAACATGAGGTATAACATATATTTATATATTTCTGCCAATTTTTAAATTTCAGATCATAACAGCATGTGCCGTCCTCCACAACATCTGCATTGGGGCCGGCGACATCATGGCCCCAGAAGAGGACACTGTGGAGGATGCAGCGGAGGATGAGGGGGAGAATGTGTTGGAGGCAGTCAGTGGTGCTCCTTGGCGGGACCAACTGTCTGCGGAGGTGTCTGCCCTGGAGGAGGTTCCTGGTGACCACGATTATGTGTAAAGGTATGTAAAACAATTGACGAGCTGTGATCAAATAACCGTGTGCAATATTTATATACATCTTTTGTTCTTATCTGTTGCTGAAAACATCTTAGTGACATGGCAGCCGTCGATTGCGTCCGCCCTGCGAACCCTAGCCCTAATGGACAATCCGATGTCAGGGTATATGCAGGAATCCTGAAGTCAAATTTAATACCTTTTTAAGACCCTTTCTATACTTTTTAAGACCTCATCGCAACTTCGAGTTCTAACCGGTTACATCTACCTCACATTGACTATATTGATTGTAAGATAGCACAACTAAACAGAGTGCAGACAGACTACTGAAGCCTCCTCTCCACATGAACTTCAACCTCTCTGTGAAGGTCAGAGTTAATGCAGCATGCTGCTTTGTTGCTTCTGTACTCGGTGCTCTTTCATTCCAGTAGAACCAGTAGAAACCAGTAGAAACCAGTATTTGACCAGTAAACAAAACAATTGACAAAACTTTGAACTATGAAATATATTAAACGTTGGTGAGCTTCAGCGGGGTAATGCCATATAGGAGCTCCCTCACAAATACCCAGGGGTTAAATTGGGCTGGGGCTGTCCGGGGCCAAGCCCGGCACAGAGGACGATGCTCTGACGTCATCCCCCTCACACATTTGTCATATGTTTACAAAAAACAATAAATATGTTAAGACTTTTCTCGTTCTTAATATAGACTATATTTAGGGTCGATATGTGTTGACCTTAGACTGTATATATATATATGTGTTGACCTTACTTTAAAATAGCAGATCTCTGTGACCGGATATAGTTTGGCTTAGACCCCGGCCCCACGAGGACGCATACAGTAAAACGCATACGCAAACGCAAAACAGTCTTCCGTTCACACACATTCGATTCATTAATGTGTCCGTTCACACTAGACCGCTGGAAACGCTGTAGTACATATGCCAGGCCTGTAAGTGGCGCTGCTGCCGCCACAAAATACACCAAAGGCAGCGAAGAAGACCCCGGAGCATGGTTGTCATGGTCGCCCTTCTGTTTATTCTCCGCGGTGGACGGCGTGTTCTCCTGCTGTATATCTCTCAGGTAGTCCACCAGCAGATAACCCCCCCCCCCCCCCCACAGAGCGGAGCAAGGCAACGAAACTTAAAATAAGAAGCAGCATTTTATGGCACACGATGCATGGGGCCGCCTTGGGGGGGTTTCCCGACATGTTGTTGCAGTAAATTAAAGGGTGTTTCATGTTGTCGTTGCTGTGGACCTTCTTAATACCTTGGAAAATGCCGTTTAATACTTTTTAATACTTTTTAATAGCCTTAATTTTCACTAAATTGATTTATCAACTTTTAATACTTTTTAAGACCCCGCGGACACCCTGGATGTACTGTGGAGAGAAGCATCCCCAACAGCTCTGGGAGACCACCCCAAATGAAGCCCCACCACCGTCAGAGGACACCAGGGCCCTAATTGTGGCAGCAGGTCCAGCAGCACCACCTGGGACTCCCCTGCTCAGCCTGAATGTGTATATAGTTTAAATGTTGTTTTATTTGTATGTTGTTTCATTTGTATGATGTTCCATCAAATAAATTATAAGTTTCATATTGCTCATTACATTTATTTATTTATCTACTAATTTTTGTAGGAGAGAAAAAAGCCTGTTAAGGTTCTCCCTGTTCTCCTCCCTCTGCTGCTTCATGTCCTCTCTGATGAGGTCCATCAGCCCATCCTTTCTATTCCTTTTAGGCCGGGATGGCCCTGCCTCCACCTGATCCTCGTCCTCCTCGACCTGATCCTCGTCCTCCTCGACCTGATCCTCGTCCTCCTCGACCTGATCCTCGTCCTCCTCGACCTGATCCTCGTCCTCCTCGACCTGATCCTCGTCCTCCTCTTGGTCCACTGCTGAACGTGGCCGCGGCGTGTCCTCTGGAATAGAGGATATTAGGACAGGCGGGCAGATAGAGGGCCTCTGTCCTAATATCTCATCCATTTGGACAACCCACGGCCAAGTTGCAGCCGTGGGTTTCCCCCCGACTCCCTCTCCTGACCCTGGGCATTTGCAATCCTAAAGGCAGAGTAAAAACAATCATGGCATTACAAAAAAAAACACCAGCCGATAAACAAATGTCAGCAAATGTGTTTATTAACTTGTAAAACTCACATACTTTATATCTTTTGTGAGATTGTCCCACTTTCTCTGAGCCTGCAGGGGAGTTACACTTATCTTCCAACACCGTCCTAATCACAGAGAGAATAGTACAACATCTAGTATTATGAATAAAACAACTAAGGATACACACTTAGGAAGAAATCTTCTCTTTCTTTTCTAACGGTGGCATGGAGACATCAGTGTGCGAAAAAGTACACGTCCCACCGTCCGGGACGTGTATTACAATATCGGACAAGTAGATCTTTTCAATTGACTTGTCCGGCGGACAAGTGACGTTTTTCGCCCCGATTTATTGACAAATTATTGATACATTCAGTTTACAAAGGCAGAACTCATTCGCAAATTGTCCGTGTTCGCCATTGTTCGTTTAGAAATGTTAGTTTCGGTTCTGCTGTCGATTCCTAAGGAAATGCATCTCGCCGCTTTCTGTACAGTTAGACGGGGGCGGAGCGGGAAGTGTAGCACAGTGGCAGGGTTGGGAAGCAAAACTCGGTTCCGAGTAGGAACAAATAACAATTGTCCGGTACCGGGATTAATAAGAGTTGTGAGGACAGGAGGCCGAGCCCCGCGGACTGCAGCTCTCTCTCTATGCTCCGTATCAGCTGATCGCTGCACGGTGCAGCTCAGCGTCTCTCTCTCTCTCTTTCTACACACAGCGGATCTGCTGCCCGTATAACAGCCTCATCTTTGTCAAACGTTCTTATGTTCTTTCTCTAACACGTAATGAAGGTTATTAAGCGTTTTAGCTCCTGTGTTGTTAATATTGACCACCATTTCCTTTATGAAGTGAAGCAGCCTCCCTGTCTGTGTCCTCGCGCTGTCCTCACATCCCCGGACCCCCAGGCTCGGAGGAGCACAGGGATGTCAGTATTGTTTATGAAGCAGGTTATAGAAAGTACATTATTGAAATGCTATTTATTAACTTTTACAAACAGTGAGCAGCTGCAGCATGTGTATTGCAGGACATGTGTAAGCGTGCAAGTGTCTTTGAGTTGTAGAAAAGCGCTAGGCCTATAGGCTATAAATATAATAATAATAATAACTTTATTTGTATAGCACCTTTTCATACAGGGGATTGCAGTTCAAAGTGCTTTACATCAGTAAAAAATAAGACATAACATCTGTGTAAAACAAGCAGCAAGAGCAAAGCATAAAGTGGATAAAATAATTAAAAATAAAAACATGGGGAATAAAACAGAGAAATAGTGCATGTCAATCACAGAGAATAGTGCAGTATAATAGTGTAAAATCAGTCAAATGCTTTGGTAAAGATAGGTTTTAGCTGCCTTTTAAAAATGCCTAATGTATTGGCTTCCCTAATATTGTTGGGTAACATGTTCCACAGTTTTGGGGCGTAGTTTACAAAGGCTGCAATCACCGATCTTCTTTTATGACTCTTTCTGGTGACCTCTAATAGACCTGCATCTGATGATCGCAGTGTTCTGGCAGGTGTGTAGTTCATTAGAGAGTCAGCAATGTAGCTGGGTCCTTGTCCATTTTTAGAGCCTTGTATATGAGGAGAAGTACCTTAAAATCAATTCTAAAAGTTACAGGAAGCCAGTGTAGAGTAGCTAAGACAGGACTAACGTGTTCCCTCCTTTTGGTATTAGTCAGTAGTCTAGCTGCAGAGTTTTGAATGAGCTGGAGTCTTTGTACCTTCTCAGACTGCACCACTTAGAACTAACTAAACTATGCAGAGATTATTTTTATATAATTGTATTCAATAACCGTAAGAAATTCAACCGTATGAAGTGATTTGTAAATAGGAATACAGATTTGACTTAATGTTTTCATAAATATATTTTTCTCCCAGTTTGTCATGGGACTGATTTACCCTCTCAAAGAACCGGAATCGAGAACCGAAAATAACCAGAATCGAAAAGCAGAACCGGAATCGTTAAAATCCAAACGATACCCAACCCTATGTGTGATGCAGTAAAATGTTACCGCTCACTTACGTTAGCGGTGTTGTAAAAACTGGGAAAATGTAAAAAATACGATGACGAAGAAGAATTGCAGTGGCCCCAATTTTTGTCAATTCTGGACAAGTGAAAAATGTATTCGGACAAGTAAATTGCCAAACTCACTTGTCCATGGACAAGTACTCTCTTAAAAACTTTTTCTCCACACTGGACATCCCCAGTGCTTGGAATTGGAATACAAAAAGGTGGCCAGTACTCTAAATCAGCAACTGTTTCAATACATGTTATGTATCCAGCCTAAAAACAAGAATTTGGCTCAAAGGTCTTTACACATCTGTACAACATACGACTCCCTCTGTCCTTATCCTCATATCTTTGATTCAGTAATTACAAAGATACTACTATAATATAATATTACTACTGTGTGGGTGTTGCAACTAAGCATAAACACAACACATATGCGTACCTAGATGCGTCATGAGGTGCCGGTACGCAGTAAGAACTAACGGTACGCAGATGGGTAAAAATCAGAAGTCCCGGTACTAGACAATACTAGTTGTCTTATTAGAATGGAGTGTATGAAATGAGGGATGATTCATAAAATAAGAACGATACAAACTGGATATTGTGCCTTACCTCCAAGCGCTGCTCGCGGAGAATTTGGCCCCGGTGAAGAGGGATTCATTCTCCCCTCGCATTTCAATGAATGTAGCAGTCTGCTCCTTGCTCCCTATCGAAAACAAATTGCTGCAGTAAGATTTGTATAACAAAAGCAGTTAAATAAATAAATTAGCTTTATAATGAATCCCAACAATATGAAAACCATGGTTCTGGTTTACAACATGTCAAAATATTTTCACTTCATATTATTTTATGTATGTAATATAAAGAAGACATCTCCAATCGCCCGTCTCTTTAAATAAAACAGTTAAATCGGTTTACTGTTTCATGTCGTTACTATTTGGGTGAGTTGAAACCCGTATTTAAAAACAAATCCAGCTCCCCGCCGAAGCTTCAGCCGTTGCCGGGACGTTAGAAGCCATTTTATTTTTAAATAACTCATTCGTCACCGTCGCCCATTGCATCCTGGGATATGGTACACCGCGGAGTGTACATTCAGATGTATCCTCAACATCTGGGAATAGAGAGGCGAAAGTCCCTCCCTTTCCGGGAGCCTCCATGGGACCCCGGAAGCGTAAAATTATACATTGAAGTCAATGGAGAGAGAAAGGTTATCTTTTGATCCCGTTTGAATTGTGCCACGAATGACACATATGATGTTTGTCAATTTAAAAGAATATTTTGCAAGTCAAAAAATTAAAATGTGTCGTAAAACTGTGAAGTTACACATTTTTTTTGTGTGAAACCGCTTCAGTGAACTACAGGTCTCTCGTCTCGCACAATACGCGTCACCATCACGTTAGCACGTTTCACCTGTTCTTTTCAGAATGAGAATAAAAGTATTAAAACGAGGTGACTACAAGTCTGGACACGTTGAGAGCTGTACATACACGAAAGGGGAGTTAGTCGGTTCTGTAAGAGCAGCGGGACCGGCTTTACAAGGTGTCGGTGAGTAATATGAGTGCAATGTGTAACGTATAATGTCAGCTAGCTAACATTAGCTAACAAGGTACACTAACGTGTTTTGTTTTAGTAACTAGTTTTCTCCTTTAGAACTTCGTGGTCTGTGTGTATGCTGTGGATAACATTAGTGTTCACAAGAACAAGGTACACTCCCGTGTTTTGTTTTAGTTGCTCTTCAGATTGAAGCGGACAGTTTTATATAGTCTATACTGTATGTGTGATCTCCTTTTACATCTCGTTGTGTCATTTGAGTTTATTTGCTGTGTGTAGATTCAAGGATTTTGGTGACATGAACATGACCATCGCGGAGGCAGCCCAGTTACCATCCTTCTGTCTCCGTGAGGAGGGTGGGTCATATATCACCCATACTGGCCCCAGGTCCAAGGGCAGCTGCACATCACAGACCGGAGTCTCTGCTACTTTGTTGTGTGGACCACGAAGGAGGCGATCATCATCCCCATCCCCAAAGACCCTGCATGGCATGGAAATCTCCTCCTCCTGGAACAATTCTACCACCCAGCATATGCTCCCTGTGTTGGCCAGTAGAGAGGAGGACATTTTAAATAAACATACTCTTAAACACCCTCAGACCTCTGCGTTGTGTTCCGTATGTGTGATGGGTGTTATGCAGAGGGGAGGAAAACAGGAACACGCAGATTGGGATTGTGGTGAGACGCTGAGCAGTTATTTCATTGTTGCATGTAATTATTATTATACTGCGTGCTTCTTAGTTATTCCATATTTTGCTGTAACATGGATCTGTATGTAACTCTATATTTACTTGTTATCTACCACACTTCCTTCTACATTATACACCATCATTATACATGATGGTGTATATCGGAATTAATATATTTGTATACATTACATATCTGTAAATTGTATAATTTAATTTTCGTATTTGGGATTGTTGGAAACCGCTCTTTTCGATCTCTCTGTCTATAAACACAAACTGAGTAAGATTGACAATAAAGTTGACTTTGAAAAATATATATATTTTTTATGAAAATAGTTGCCTGTTGGCGAAATGAATCCAAATGAAAACGTTGTAATGGAACTACAACTACGCCTTTAAATCTCTACGGACTGTTTTTCAGAGGGATGGCAAGTTCCTATCTTTAACATTTATTAGTTTTTTCTCAGAACAGATTTGATTGAAGTTAATTTAACTTTGCCGACCATGTAAGGTCATTATTAAAAAGGTACAATCCAATTTGTTTAGGGTTGACTAAAATAATGATAAACATTTCATTTGGATAATTTACTGACAGAATAAGAAACTCAATGATGCTCTACTCACCTGTTCCTTTTTATAAAGTGAAACAGTTGAAACGATAGATTTTAGTAAACTTAAAAACAACCTTCTCCAAAAGCGATCAAGGAATATACCGAATACTTGTTTTAGAACTTTATTACATATATTTGTATAACTAGTTTGAATGATCCATAATTGACAGAAGCTTGTGTTTACACTGACCTGTCACTCATATATTAATGTCTTTGTAAACTTCTTTAAACCACGACCTCACTCATTTCTTTCATCACGGTTCAGTGAACCTAAGTGACACATAACCAGTTGAATAATCATAATAACGTAGGATGCAACTCTTTGAAACTGTAGGGTGCTCTTAAAGAGCCGTTGTGTTTGGGTGTGCTGATCTCAGGTCAGGTCTAAAGCCCTCTCTCGCGGATGCAGCTGGATGTCCTTAGGCATGATGGTGACCCTCTTTGCTTGGTTCATCTTACTGGGGGCAGCTACATGGATGTCGGTGCAGTCCACAGTCATGTGCAGTTGAAGGCAGATGAATGTATTATTGACTCCGAATGAAACACAACTTCATGTCATACAACACATTGACTTTATTTGTAATTGTGTAAAAACATAAAGCATTGATTAGCAAGCAGGACCTGCAGGAACAGAGCATGGTGATGGATGGAGCTGGGAAGAGAGAAGAATAAAGAAAACAGATCAACTTATTATCGGATATTAAAAATACAATTTCAGAACAAGTTGCCGCTCCTACAGTTTCCTAGTGTGTAAAGATGATTTCACTTGACCTATGCACAATATCACACTCAATACATGTGTGTCTCTGGGGGGGGGCATTGTGCCTTTGATGTATATAAATAAATACCATAACCAAATACTATTACGTACAGTGGAAATCAGGTTGCCAGAGCAGGTCAGTGTGCATGTTCCTCAGGGTCTCAGTTACAGGTGAGGGAAAGGAAACAAAAGAGAAAAAGGTAAGTAACAACACTTTGAATAATTACCTCTTCTAATAATGTTCTCTCAGTAATCACTCAACTACTGTCTTTCCAACAAACAGATTGACTCACCCTCACGGCCCGTCTACACACACGCGTCGAAAGCTCCAAGCAGCTCCAAGCTGCCCATTCATTTTCAATGGGGTGACGTCACGTAGCCGCGCTTTTCGCCGAACTGAATTGTGGGTAGCCGAGCGAGGCGTCTCAGGCGACCCAGGCGACCAGAAGTTGAACATTGTTCAACTTCTGGTCGCCTGGACGCCGGAGTAGCCAGCGCCAGCCAATCAAATCCCGTTTCCCAAAATCTGACAGCTGAAGCCGTAGCCAATCAAACCGCGTCTAAGCTGGGAGAGATATCCCGCCGTTCATTTCTATATTTCAAAAAAAGTCGGAGGAGAAACTAACTATCGCCGTAGCGAATCACCCGGTTTTGTATGACCAGACCCTCTTCACCTACCGGGATACAAACCGGAGGAACCAGCATGGAGGGAGGTGGCAGAGACAGTGGGGGAAACTGGTAGGTTTTCGCCTGTTTGGGGAGTTTATATATATATTGCTCGCATAAAATCCCCGGGGCTTTTTGCTTTGTATGTCGGGGGCGGGATTCATGTGATTGGTTGTTGGCCGTGTTGCTTGAATAAAATCCCCAAGCTCCAGACACGCCCAGCTCCAAGCTATTTTTGGAGCTGTAGTGTGGACGCTCCGTTACTGTCATCACAATGAAACACGTCCAGAAGAATCTGTCATGCAAAGCTCCCTGCCTGCCTTCGACTCTCCCTGACTGCTTCCTTAGCACCCGGTGGATGGCGCAGTATAGGCTACTCTTCAAATGTTTCACGAAATACTTACCATCTACTCTTACTCTTACTTCATGTAATAATAATAACTTCATGGTAAGGCTACTAAAAATTACAAGGCTAAGTAATGTAATGCTAACTAACGTGCTCGCTACTCGTCGCTACTAGCTAGGTAGCTAACTTGACTTTATAAAACGGACAAGTCAAATCAAGCAACCTGATTGGTTCTTAGTCGTGATATACTGAGCGTATACCACGGGTAGAATTGTAAGTTACTTTCACAACAAGTCAGTATCCCTCCGCGTCTGAGAAAAACAGTATACCGTTAGGCTGAAAAGCGCAGTTTGCTTTTCATACTGGAACAAGAAAGCAGCGGAGAAGTAACGGGGCAGAAACCCTCCTTTTTACGCAGCGGTCCAGACATACACATCAAACGGCAAAACATATTCAGTGTGCAGTTCCTTTGGCATAAGGGCAGGGATATCTAGATACTTTCCAAGGTCTGACATCATGAATTGAGCTACTTTTAAAGCAAGCAACGATGTTTTCAAATCTGTAATCAAAGAGGTCCGCAAAAATACTATCGGCCAATCAGATTGCTTGATTTGACTTGTCAGTTTTATAAATATATTTACATTTCTTCTGTTACGAAACAAACTTACAAAGCATAAAATGGAAACATTTAAGATTAACTTCGACCTCCGGGGGGTCTTACTATGGAGGAGTGGATTGAGCAGTGCCTATCTCCAGAAAAAAAAGCACCTAAACGACGACATGCAGAGCTACGTGAAGAGCAGGTAGACCAACTGGAGAAGTACCACCATTCAAAAGCTTTCTGATGCTGGTCTTGAAACAAAGCAGAGAAAGTATGACCGTTAGTGGCCACAGGTGCGAAAGCTCTCTCCAGAGCAAATCTCGGGGACCGGAGAAAGTGGAGCAATATTCTCACCACGCCAAGCAACAGCCTAGAACAACCTCAACAAGTAACCACGTAAGCCATGCTACTGATGCTGGACAGGTTTTCAGTGGGGGCAACATACAATGAATGTAAATAAATAGCCAAATAATGAATCAACGCTCTCTGTCTAATATGTTCGCTAGCTGTTAGTGTTGTTGCATAGCAACCACCTCGCACTATGTTTCGCGCAGAAGGCAACGGAGGGACTATTTTATTTGGAACATCATTATTTACTAATAAAAACTATTTAAATTAGAGTGTGTATTTTTTTTTCATATTGCCACACTTGGTAACCGTTTAATAAAAGCAATAGCTCACTTCAGGCCGTGATATATGCTCATTATATCACAGCTAAGGGCGTGGTTCGGCCTGTCGTGAGCTATTGCTTAAATATGTTCCATGCACAACATGTGTATTACCTGATATGTCTGAATCCGGCGACTCCTGGTCCTTTCATCAGACGGCAATCGATAGAACGAGCAAGTGGTTTGATCACTTATGTGATTACAACCTGGTACAAAGCACACATGCATCTTGTAAAAGTGCATTTATTTTGAGCAATCTCTTATTTATTGGAGGGAATAAATCAGTTATGAGATCTTCTTCTTCTTCTTCTGCTTTAATTACGAGTCGCAACCACTTGGAGCATTATCGCCTGTGACATCACTTAGGCGAGCCAGAATGGGATTTGGGATTTGTAGTCTTTGTAGTCGCGTATTTTTCATAGTCTTATATTTCAACAGTTTTACGACAAAATGTGACTTTTTTGACATGGAACTTATTGTTTAAGATTGAGAAACATCATGTGTAGTTCGTGGCACAATTCAAACGGGATCAAAAGATACGTGTTCTCTCTCCATTGAATTCAATGTTAATTTTTCGCTTCCGGGGTCCCATGGGCCGGAAGTAGATGGGCGTGACTTCGCCTCTCTATAGAAGGCTGCATTTTGTGGGCTGCATTCGGAGGAGTTGAATGAGGGAATGTCTCGTCGCTGACTTCATGAGTCCAGAACCTTTCAGAACCTGCCAGCTGGTCATCTGATGGCTGAATGTCAATGAGTTCGAGTTGTAAAGACGTCACAATCAGCTCCTTTGCTTTCAGTGCAAACTCCCCCTCTACATTCACAGAGGAAGGGTCCTTCACAAATCTCATCCTTCAGTCGGGAGACGGAAATGTTCAAACCTCGCGGCAAAGTTGGTTTTCAATGCGTCCAGTCATCACCTCGGTGATTGTAAACCTGCAGTGTTGGAAAATGGAGCATTTTGCCTGGACATAAATCCGCAAAAAAAGTGTGAGCTTTTTTTGAAACGCATGGAGTCTCTCCACAAGTTGTGACCATTTATCTCTGCCCTGCAGCTCCAAATTGAGTTGGTTCAGATGTTGGAAAATGTGCTCAAAAAGCAAACAGCAGCGTAAAACTCATCTATGTTGGCTTTTTTATGTTTTGAATTGCGGAGAAACGCCATGATCTCCTCCTTAAGTTCACAAATCGTTTCAAGACGTTTCCTTTGCTTAGCCATCTAATGGCACTGTGCATGAGCAAATCATTATATTGAGCTGACATGTCTGACAACATCTGGGCGGTGCTGTAAACTGGAGTTACAACGAATAAAGTTAATAATCGCCATGACAGAGTCCATTGTGTTTTTAACTCACCACTCAGTTTTGCGCACAGGAGGCTTTGGTGGATGAGGCAATGCAGCGATCTCAGCTGTGGAGCCACATCTGCCAGCCTAGCGGACAGTCCCTGTGTTCGGCCCGACATCGCAGGGGCCCCATCCGTTACAAGCATGTTAATACGATCCAATCCCAACTTGTGCTCCTTGAAAAACGAAACCACTTTGTGGAACATCACCTCACCGGTCGTGTGTCCATCCAAAGGAATTAATCCAAGTAGATCCTCCCGAAAGCACTCACCATCAAAATCTAACATAGAGGCACAGCTGTGCAACATCGCTGCTGTCAGTGGCATCAATAGCTAGCGACATAACCTCCGCCTTTCACAGTTTGTCCAAGAGAATCTCAAAAACGTCCGATGCAAGGGTCTCCACTCTCCTTGATGTTGTCAGAAATCGGAATGTTCTTAATTGAGTCAATAACGCTTTTTCTGATTTTCTCATCTGCAACCACTTCCTCAATTGATGCAAGCATACACTCTTTGACTGTCTCTGCGTCCGTAAAAGGCCTTTTCTTTTTGCCTAATATCCAGGCCACTCGTAGGGACGCTGCGGTAGCTCTCTCTTGGTCAGTGCAAGCCCGAAACAGGGAGCTACGTCTTTGGTCATAGCACGAAGTTAGCCCCAAAATCTTCTGGCGGCGAGCATCAGAGCCCGCTGGAAAAGTGGCGTCAAAGTTGGCGTGAGCTGTCTTAAAATGCCTTCTCAAGTTGTACTCTTTACACACCGATAAACACTCATTGCAGATTAAACACACGGGCCTCCCACTGACATTTACACAAGTACTTCTCTTTCCACTCGCTGTTGAATTGCCGGTTTTCGGTGTCAACCTTTCGTTTTTTTAACGTAGAAAGAGACATTTTGATATCCAACTATGCTGACCAGGTTTGATTAATCGTCCATTGGCGCGAAACCGTCGAAGGTGCGCGAGCTTGTAGTGAAGGCAGCGCGAGCCGCGAGGACGTGCGCAGAGACGCAATAAATGACAGGAGTTGGTAGTAGGTGGGTTCGAAACCCGAGCCCGCCAAAGTTTTCAGGCAATGTCTTCCCCTCTATCTCTCAATGTAACACCCTCTCAGGAATAAAGGCACTCTGGTCCAAAAAAAAAAATGTTAAATAATTTTTTTTTTTATTAAACTTTTTTTTTTTTTTTACTTTTTAACATTATACTCAAAGGGCCAGTAAATATCACCCGGGGGCCGGATTTGGCCCGCGGGCCGCCATTGAATAGCCCTGACCTACACTATCTAATTTCTGACAGTACCAACTGAAACACAAACAATCTGGGTAAAATCTACTTGAAGACATTGGGCCCACACTGCCCCTTTGCGCATGCGTCTGCGGTGATTCTTGGCTGCAGGCCAGAGGAACGGTTCTCTTTCGCGCTCCCTCCTCCTGGAGTGTGGAAATGTTGGAAGGTAAGATATTACTGTCTATCATGTCCTACATAAATGGTCACGTTTTTTGAGGTTCATCACAAGACTTGTTTGTCTGCTTGCTTCACTGTTAGACAAGGAGTTGAAGTTTGTTCTCATCTATTGCTCACTGGAAGTCGGTCAATGATGCTAGATAGCTGTAGCTAACATAGGAGCTAAGAGTAAAGCACTATGATGTTTAGCTCCATATTGTTAATAATTGTTATTGCAGTTGTGTTTCACGTTAGCATCGTGCATGATTAGCAGAGAAGGCTATTGTTTGCTAGCTAAGTACTAACAAGAACAGCGCGCGGAAGGCGGCATTCGTTTAAATCAACCTTTGAAGTTGGGTCCTCTATATAAGGGTGTTTTTTTCAAATGTTATTTTCCACACAGTATCCAATGGACATGCATACGTGATGCACACTGCAAAATTCAGTAGCCGTTTATTAACTAGCATGTCAGTTCAAGTAATATGACGAACTCTGACCCGGTTGAGTAGTATTGAGTACAGTAACGGTTTGCGGGGGACACATTCAAATGATGCACAAGGCTAACTAAGTTGAAGCTAGCTTGTAGCATCTCTCTTAGTCTATCTAACGTCGGCCGTCAGTTTCCTCGTGGGTCTGTCCGGGTAATATAAACTATATATATTGTTGTGTTCGGTCGCGCTGTGCTTAACAATGGTGAGAGTGAAATACAGTTTGTCCCGTTTGACGTTATAAAGCTGGGTCCCAATTCAGCTTCTGCATCCTCCTGAGGACCCAGCCTTTGAATTCTGCGGAGGACCCAACCGACGTGGGTCACCGGCAGTTATCCTTACCTTTTGCCGCCCCCGTCCGCCTAGCACCAGCTGCAGTCAGAAGTGCCGGTAATAATTTCTGACATTAGGCAAAATATTTTCAAACGGTTCAATATGGAGTCAGAGACAGTGCTTTTTTTGGTGATGTTTCAATATGTTGAAATTAATTTCCCAAGGTCACACCAGACGCACCATCTATTTCAGATTGAATGGAAGACCATGTCCAGGTACTGATACTTATATCTATTATCATATTATATAAAATATATATGTACTGTATTTTTAGCCTAACAGTAATGTTAATATTAGCCTATAATACATGTTTAAAATGTTATTGCTCAGGTTGAGTATAGCTTGTGTATATATATAAACATGTCTATAGAGATATATGTATACACAAACACAGAATATATGTATGTACTGTATTTTTAGCTAACAGTAATGTTAATATTAGCCTATAATACATGTTTAAAATGTTATTGCTCAGGTTGAGTATAGCTTGTGTATATATATAAACATGTCTATAGAGATATATGTATACACAAACACAGAATATATGTATGTTACTGTATTTTTAGCTAACAGTAATGTTATCAGCATAATACTGATACAATTTTTATTTCAGGTTGAGTATAGCTTGAGTATATATATATATAAGTATATATATATGTGTGTATATATCAATACACATATATATATATATATATATATATATATATATATATATATAAACATGTCAATAGATATATGTATAAACATAGAACAAAAATGCTCTTCACTTATTTAACTCTTTGTTCTCACCCTTCCCCTCTACCAGCCAAGGCCCCTGTAGTGCAGGGTCAACCTAAGCGTCCCTGTCCTGGACAGGTTTTTTAATGACCAGGACACACGCCCTGATTTCAGGCTGAGCAGGGAGTCCCTGAAGGTGCTGCTGGAACTCCTGGGGCAGGACAGGAGACATGGATGGGGGGCCACAATTGAGACCCTGGTGTTCCTGTTCTGGCTGGCAAGTGGGGCATCATGCAGGGTGGTCTCCAGAGTTTTTGGGATGCCTAGATCCACGGTACACCGGATTGTCCACAGAGTGGACTGAGGAGGTGGTGGCCATTTGCCACCAGGTCATCCACCTCCCCAGGACAGCAGAAGACCTGGAGGCTGTGTCGCGTGGGTTCGCAGGGCTGGCCAGACACAGAGCCTTCAGAAAAAGCTGCTGGAGAAATCGACGGCTGCCATGTCCGCATCGTGCCACCGAGCGGCCCTGATGGTCACTGCTAGAGAAACAGAAAACTGTTCAGCTCCATTTTGCTGCAGGCTGTTTGTGACCATCAGGGCCGCTTCATCGACATGTACGTGGGCTGGCCTGGGTCAGTCCATGACTCTAGAGGGCTCCGCCACAGGCCCACTCTATCGGCAGGCACTCTACCCTCCTCCAGGGCACTTATCCTCGCAGACGGGGGGTACCCCTGCCTCCAACATCACTCACCATACAAACGGCCGCTGCAAGGTGGTGGACCCCAGCGCTTCAACAGCCATCACTCCCGGGCACGCTCCATCATCCGAGCGGGCCTTCGGGGTGATGAAGACAACGATTCAGAGTATCTTCCTGCAAGCGAAGTGCACCACAACCTTCTCCTCAAGTAAGTAATCACCCATTAGGGACATTTTGATAATACTGAAGAGTAGATCTAACATGAGGTATAACATATATTTATATATTTCTGCCAATTTTTAAATTTCAGATCATAACAGCATGTGCCGTCCTCCACAACATCTGCATTGGGGCCGGCGACATCATGGCCCCAGAAGAGGACACTGTGGAGGATGCAGCGGAGGATGAGGGGGAAGAATGTGTTGGAGGCAGTCAGTGGTGCTCCTTGGCGGGACCAACTGTCTGCGGAGGTGTCTGCCCTGGAGGAGGTTCCTGGTGACCACGATTATGTGTAAAGGTATGTAAAACAATTGACGAGCTGTGATCAAATAACCGTGTGCAATATTTATATACATCTTTTGTTCTTATCTGTTGCTGAAAACATCTTAGTGACATGGCAGCCGTCGATTGCGTCCGCCCTGCGAACCCTAGCCCTAATGGACAATCCGATGTCAGGGTATATGCAGGAATCCTGAAGTCAAATTTAATACCTTTTTAAGACCCTTTCTATACTTTTTAAGACCTCATCGCAACTTCGAGTTCTAACCGGTTACATCTACCTCACATTGACTATATTGATTGTAAGATAGCACAACTAAACAGAGTGCAGACAGACTACTGAAGCCTCCTCTCCACATGAACTTCAACCTCTCTGTGAAGGTCAGAGTTAATGCAGCATGCTGCTTTGTTGCTTCTGTACTCGGTGCTCTTTCATTCCAGTAGAACCAGTAGAAACCAGTAGAAACCAGTATTTGACCAGTAAACAAAACAATTGACAAAACTTTGAACTATGAAATATATTAAACGTTGGTGAGCTTCAGCGGGGTAATGCCATATAGGAGCTCCCTCACAAATACCCAGGGGTTTAAATTGGGCCTGGGGCTGTCCGGGGCCAAGCCCGGCACAGAGGACGATGCTCTGACGTCATCCCCCTCACACATTTGTCATATGTTTACAAAAAAACAATAAATATGTTAAGACTTTTCTCGTTCTTAATATAGACTATATTAGGGTCGATATGTGTTGACCTTAGACTGTATATATATATATGTGTTGACCTTACTTTAAAATAGCAGATCTCTGTGACCGGATATAGTTTGGCTTAGACCCCGGCCCCACGAGGACGCATACAGTAAAACGCATACGCAAACGCAAAACAGTCTTCCGTTCACCACACATTCGATTCATTAATGTGTCCGTTCACACTAGACCGCTGGAAACGCTGTAGTACATATGCCAGGCCTGTAAGTGGCGCTGCTGCCGCCACAAAATACACCAAAGGCAGCGAAGAAGACCCCGGAGCATGGTTGTCATGGTCGCCCTTCTGTTTATTCTCCGCGGTGGACGGCGTGTTCTCCTGCTGTATATCTCTCAGGTAGTCCACCAGCAGATAACCCCCCCCCCCCCCCCCCCAGAGCGGAGCAAGGCAACGAAACTTAAAATAAGAAGCAGCATTTTATGGCACACGATGCATGGGGCCGCCTTGGGGGGGTTTCCCGACATGTTGTTGCAGTAAATTAAAGGGTGTTTCATGTTGTCGTTGCTGTGGACCTTCTTAATACCTTGGAAAATGCCGTTTAATACTTTTTAATACTTTTTAATAGCCTTAATTTTCACTAAATTGATTTATCAACTTTTAATACTTTTTAAGACCCCGCGGACACCCTGGATGTACTGTGGAGAGAAGCATCCCCAACAGCTCTGGAGACCACCCCAAATGAAGCCCCACCCACCGTCAGAGGACACCAGGGCCCTAATTGTGGCAGCCAGGTCCAGCAGCACCACCTGGGACTCCCTGCTCAGCCTGAATGTGTATATAGTTTAAATGTTGTTTTATTTGTATGTTGTTTCATTTGTATGATGTTCCATCAAATAAATTATAAGTTTCATATTGCTCATTACATTTATTTATTTATCTACTAATTTTTGTAGGAGAGAAAAAAGCCTGTTAAGGTTCTCCCTGTTCTCCTCCCTCTGCTGCTTCATGTCCTCTCTGATGAGGTCCATCAGCCCATCCTTTCTATTCCTTTTAGGCCGGGATGGCCCTGCCTCCACCTGATCCTCGTCCTCCTCGACCTGATCCTCGTCCTCCTCGACCTGATCCTCGTCCTCCTCGACCTGATCCTCGTCCTCCTCGACCTGATCCTCGTCCTCCTCGACCTGATCCTCGTCCTCCTCTTGGTCCACTGCTGAACGTGGCCGCGGCGTGTCCTCTGGAATAGAGGATATTAGGACAGGCGGGCAGATAGAGGGCCTCTGTCCTAATATCTCATCCATTTGGACAACCCACGGCCAAGTTGCAGCCGTGGGTTTCCCCCCGACTCCCTCTCCTGACCCTGGGCATTTGCAATCCTAAAGGCAGAGTAAAACAATCATGGCATTACAAAAAAAAACACCAGCCGATAAACAAATGTCAGCAAATGTGTTTATTAACTTGTAAAACTCACATACTTTATATCTTTTGTGAGATTGTCCCACTTCTTCTGAGCCTGCAGGGGAGTTACACTTATCTTCCAACACCGTCCTAATCACAGAGAGAATAGTACAACATCTAGTATTATGAATAAAACAACTAAGGATACACACTTAGGAAGAAATCTTCTCTTTCTTTTCTAACGGTGGCATGGAGACATCAGTGTGCGAAAAAGTACACGTCCCACCGTCCGGGACGTGTTATTTACAATATCGGACAAGTAGATCTTTCAATTGACTTGTCCGGCGGACAAGTGACGTTTTTCGCCCCGATTTATTGACAAATTATTGATACATTCAGTTTACAAAAGGCAGAACTCATTCGCAAATTGTCCGTGTTCGCCATTGTTCGTTTAGAAATGTTAGTTTCGGTTCTGCTTGTCGATTCCTAAGGAAATGCATCTCGCCGCTTTCTGTACAGTTAGACGGGGGCGGAGCGGGAAGTGTAGCACAGTGGCAGGGTTGGGAAGCAAAACTCGGTTCCGAGTAGGAACAAATAACAATTGTCCGGTACCGGGATTAATAAGAGTTGTGAGGACAGGAGGCCGAGCCCGCGGACTGCAGCTCTCTCTCTATGCTCCGTATCAGCTGATCGCTGCACGGTGCAGCTCAGCGTCTCTCTCTCTCTCTTTCTACACACAGCGGATCTGCTGCCCGTATAACAGCCTCATCTTTGTCAAACGTTCTTATGTTCTTTCTCTAACACGTAATGAAGGTTATTAAGCGTTTTAGCTCCTGTGTTGTTAATATTGACCACCATTTCCTTTATGAAGTGAAGCAGCCTCCCTGTCTGTGTCCTCGCGCTGTCCTCACATCCCCGGACCCCCAGGCTCGGAGGAGCACAGGGATGTCAGTATTGTTTATGAAGCAGGTTATAGAAAGTACATTATTGAAATGCTATTTATTAACTTTTACAAACAGTGAGCAGCTGCAGCATGTGTATTGCAGGACATGTGTAAGCGTGCAAGTGTCTTTGAGTTGTAGAAAAGCGCTAGGCCTATAGGCTATAAATATAATAATAATAATAACTTTATTTGTATAGCACCTTTCATACAGGGGATTGCAGTTCAAAGTGCTTTACATCAGTAAAAAATAAGACATAACATCTGTGTAAAACAAGCAGCAAGAGCAAAGCATAAAGTGGGATAAAATAATTAAAAATAAAAACATGGGGAATAAAACAGAGAAATAGTGCAATGTCAATCACAGAGAATAGTGCAGTATAATAGTGTAAAATCAGTCAAATGCTTTGGTAAAGATAGGTTTTAAGCTGCCTTTTAAAAATGCCTAATGTATTGGCTTCCCTAATATTGTTGGGTAACATGTTCCACAGTTTTGGGGCGTAGTTTACAAAGGCTGCATCACCGATCTTCTTTTATGACTCTTTCTGGTGACCTCTAATAGACCTGCATCTGATGATCGCAGTGTTCTGGCAGGTGTGTAGTTCATTAGAGAGTCAGCAATGTAGCTGGGTCCTTGTCCATTTTAGAGCCTTGTATATGAGGAGAAGTACCTTAAAATCAATTCTAAAAGTTACAGGAAGCCAGTGTAGAGTAGCTAAGACAGGACTAACGTGTTCCCTCCTTTTGGTATTAGTCAGTAGTCTAGCTGCAGAGTTTTGAATGAGCTGGAGTCTTTGTACCTTCTCAGACTGCACCACTTAGAACTAACTAAACAATGCAGAGATTATTTTTATATAATTGTATTCAATAACCGTAAGAAATTCAACCGTATGAAGTGATTTGTAAATAGGAATACAGATTTGACTTAATGTTTTCATAAATATATTTTTCTCCCAGTTTGTCATGGGACTGATTTACCCTCTCAAAGAACCGGAATCGAGAACCGAAAATAACCAGAATCGAAAAGCAGAACCGGAATCGTTAAAATCCAAACGATACCCAACCCTATGTGTGATGCAGTAAAATGTTACCGCTCACTTACGTTAGCGGTGTTGTAAAAACTGGGAAAATGTAAAAAATACGATGACGAAGAAGATTGCAGTGGCCCCAATTTTTGTCAATTCTGGACAAGTGAAAAATGTATTCGGACAAGTAAATTGCCAAACTCACTTGTCCATGGACAAGTACTCTCTAAAAACTTTTTCTCACACTGGACATCCCCAGTGCTTGAATTGGAATAAAAAAAGGTGCCAGTACTCTAAATCAGCAACTGTTTCAATACATGTTATGTATCCAGCCTAAAAACAAGAATTTGGCTCAAAGGTCTTTACAATCTGTACAACATACGACTCCCTCTGTCCTTATCCTCATATCTTTGATTCAGTAATTACAAAGATACTACTATAATATAATATTACTACTGTGTGGGTGTTGCAACTAAGCATAAACACAACACATATGCGTACCTAGATGCGTCATGAGGTGCCGGTACGCAGTAAGAACTAACGGTACGCAGATGGGTAAAAATCAGAAGTCCCGGTACTAGACAATACTAGTTGTCTTATTAGAATGGAGTGTATGAAATGAGGGATGATTCATAAAATAAGAACGATACAAACTGGATATTGTGCCTTACCTCCAAGCGATGCTCGCGGAGAATTTGGCCCCGGTGAAGAGGGATTCATTCTCCCCTCGCATTTCAATGAATGTAGCAGTCTGCTCCTTGCTCCCTATCGAAACAAATTGCTGCAGTAAGATTTGTATAACAAAAGCAGTTAAATAAATAAATTAGCTTTATAATGAATCCCAACAATATGAAAACCATGGTTCTGGTTTACAACATGTCAAAATATTTTCACTTCATATTATTTTATGTATGTAATATAAAGAAGACATCTCCAATCGCCCGTATCTTTAAATAAAACAGTTAAATCGGTTTACTGTTTCATGTCGTTTACTATTTGGGTGAGTTGAAACCCGTATTTAAAAACAAATCCAGCTCCCGCCGAAGCTTCAGCCGTTGCCGGGACGTTAGAAGCCATTTTATTTTTAAATAACTCATTCGTCACCGTCGCCCATTGCATCCTGGGATATGGTACACCGCGGAGTGTACATCAGATGTATCCTCAACATCTGGGAATAGAGAGGCGAAGTCCCTCCCTTTCCGGGAGCCTCCATGGGACCCCGGAAGCGTAAAATTATACATTGAAGTCAATGGAGAGAGAAAGGTTATCTTTTGATCCCGTTTGAATTGTGCCACGAATGACACATATGATGTTTGTCAATTTAAAAGAATATTTTGCAAGTCAAAAAAATTAAAATGTGTCGTAAAACTGTGAAGTTACACATTTTTTTGTGTGAAACCGCTCAGTGAACTACAGGTCTCTCGTCTCGCACAATACGCGTCACCATCACGTTAGCACGTTTCACCTGTTTCTTTCAGAATGAGAATAAAAGTATAAAACGAGGTGACTACAAGTCTGGACACGTTGAGAGCTGTACATACACGAAAGGGGAGTTAGTCGGTTCTGTAAGAGCAGCGGGACCGGCTTTACAAGGTGTCGGTGAGTAATATGAGTGCAATGTGTAACGTTAATGTCAGCTAGCTAACATTAGCTAACAAGGTACACTAACGTGTTTTGTTTTAGTAACTAGTTTTCTCCTTTAGAACTTCGTGGTCTGTGTGTATGCTGTGGATAACATTAGTGTTCACAAGAACAAGGTACACTCCCGTGTTTGTTTTAGTTGCTCTTCAGATTGAAGCGGACAGTTTTATATAGTCTATACTGTATGTGTGATCTCCTTTTACATCTCGTTGTGTCATTTGAGTTTATTTGCTGTGTGTAGATTCAAGGATTTTGGTGACATGAACATGACCATCGCGGAGGCAGCCCAGTTACCATCCTTCTGTCTCCGTGAGGAGGGTGGGTCATATATCACCCATACTGGCCCCAGGTCCAAGGGCAGCTGCACATCACAGACCGGAGTCTCTGCTACTTTGTTGTGTGGACCACGAAGGAGGCGATCATCATCCCCATCCCCAAAGACCCTGCATGGCATGGAAATCTCCTCCTCCTGGAGAGCTTCTACACCCAGCATATGCTCCCTGTGTTGGCCAGTAGAGAGGAGGACATTTAAATAAACATACTCTTAACACCCTGGGACTCTGCGTTGTGTTCCGTATGTGCGATGGGTGTTATGCAGAGGGGAGGACAACAGGACACAGCAGATTGGGATTGTGGTGGAGACGCTGAGCAGTTATTTAATTGTTGCATGTAATTATTATTATACTGCGTGCTTCTTAGTTATTCCATATTTTGCTGTAACATGGATCTGTATGTAACTCTATATTTACTTGTTATCTACCACACTTCCTTCTACATCATACACCATCATTATACATGATGGTGTATATCGGATATATATATATTTGTATACATTACATATCTGTAAATTGTATAATTTAATTTTTCGTATTTGGGATTGTTGGAAACGTCTTTTCGATCTCTCTGTCTATAAACACAAACTGAGTAAGATTGACAATAAAGTTGACTTTGAAAAATATATATATTTTTTATGAAAATAGTTGCCTGTTGGCGAAATGAATCCAAATGAAACGTTGGACTGAACTACAACTACGCCTTTAAATCTCTACGGACTGTTTTTCAGTGGGATGGCAAGTTCCTATCTTTAAACATTTATTAGTTTTTTCTCAGAACAGATTTGATTGAAGTTAATTTAACTTTGCCGACCATGTAAGGTCATTATTAAAAAGGTACAATCAATTTGTTTAGGGTTGACTAAAATAATGATAAACATTTCATTTGGATAATTTACTGACAGAATAAGAAACTCAATGATGCTCTACTCACCTGTTCCTTTTTATAAAGTGAAACAGTTGAAACGATAGATTTTAGTAAACTTAAAAACAACCTTCTCCAAAAGCGATCAAGGAATATACCGAATACTTATTTTAGAACTTTATTACATATTATTTGTATAAATAGTTTGAATGATCCATAATTGACAGAAGCTGGTGTTTACACTGACCTGTTACTCATATATTAATGTCTTTGTAACTTCTTTAAACCACGACCTCACTCATTTCTTTCTTTCATCGCGGTTCAGTGAACTAAGTGACACATGAACCAGTTTAATAATCATAATAACGTAGGATTGCAACTCTTTGAAACTGTAGGTGGCTCTTAAAAGAGCCGTTGTGTTTGGGTGTGCTGGTCTCGGGTCAGTCTAAGCCCTCTCGCGGATGCAGCTGGATGTCCTTGGGCATGATGGTGACCCTCTTTGCTTGGTTCATCTTACTGGGGGCAGCTACATGGATGTCGGTGCAGTCCACAGTCAGTGTGCAGTTGAAGGCAGAATGAATTTATTATTGACTCCGAATGAAACACAACTTCATGTCATACAACACATTGACTTTATTTGTAATTGTGTAAAAACATAAAGCATTGATTAGCAAGCAGGACCTGCAGGAACAGAGC
This sequence comes from Pseudochaenichthys georgianus, assembly GCF_902827115.2. NCBI lineage: Eukaryota > Metazoa > Chordata > Actinopteri > Perciformes > Channichthyidae > Pseudochaenichthys > Pseudochaenichthys georgianus. The sequence goes on from NW_027263279.1 coordinate 62,082, forward strand.
ACGGTGATGGATGGAGCTGGGAAGAGAGAAGAATAAAGAAAACAGATCAACTTTATTATCGGATATTAAAAATACAATTTCAGAACAAGTTGCCGCTCCTACAGTTTTCTAGTGTGTAAAGATGATTTCACTTGACCTATGCACAATATCACACTCAATACATGTGTGTCTCTGGGGGGGGCATTGTGCCTTTGATGTATATAAATAATATACCATAACCAAATACTATTACGTACAGTGGAAATCAGGTTGCCAGAGCAGGTCAGTGTGCATGTTCCTCAGGGTCTCAGTTACAGGTGAGGGAAAGGAAACAAAAGAGAAAAAGGTAAGTAACAACACTTTGAATAATTACCTCTTCTAATAATGTTCTCTCAGTAATCACTCAACTACTGTCTTTCCAACAAACAGATTGACTCACCCTCACGGCCCGTCTACACTACAGCGTCGAAAGCTCCAAGCAGCTCCAAGCTGCCCATTCATTTTCAATGGGGTGACGTCACGTAGCCGCGCTTTTTCGCCGAACTGAATTGTGGGTAGCCGAGCGAGGCGTCTCAGGCGACCCAGGCGACCAGAAGTTGAACATTGTTCAACTTCTGGTCGCCTGGACGCCGGAGTAGCCAGCGCCAGCCAATCAAATCCCGTTTCCCAAAATCTGACAGCTGAAGCCGTAGCCAATCAAACCGCGTCTAAGCTGGGAGAGATATCCCGCCGTTCATTTCTATATTTCAAAAAAAGTCGGAGGAGAAACTAACTATCGCCGTAGCGAATCACCCGGTTTTGTATGACCAGACCCTCTTCACCTACCGGGATACAAACCGGAGGAACCAGCATGGAGGGAGGTGGCAGAGACAGTGGGGGAAACTGGTAGGTTTTCGCCTGTTTGGGGAGTTTATATATATATTGCTCGCATAAAATCCCCGGGGTTTTTTGCTTTGTATGTCGGGGGCGGGAGATTCATGTGATTGGTTGTTGGCCGTGTTGCTTGAATAAAATCCCCAAGCTCCAGACACGCCCAGCTCCAAGCTATTTTTGGAGCTGTAGTGTGGACGCTCCGTTACTGTCATCACAATGAAACACGTCCAGAAGAATCTGTCATGCAAAGCTCCCTGCCTGCCTTCGACTCTCCCTGACTGCTTCCTTAGCACCCGGTGGATGGCGCAGTATAGGCTACTCTTCAAATGTTTCACGAAATACTTACCATCTACTCTTACTCTTACTTCATGTAATAAAATAATAACTTCATGGTAAGGCTACTAAAAATTACAAGGCTAAGTAATGTAATGCTAACTAACGTGCTCGCTACTCGTCGCTACTAGCTAGGTAGCTAACTTGACTTTATAAAACGGACAAGTCAAATCAAGCAACCTGATTGGTTCTTAGTCGTGATATACTGAGCGTATACCACGGGTAGAATTGTAAGTTACTTTTCACAACAAGTCAGTATCCCTCCGCGTCTGAGAAAAACAGTATACCGTTAGGCTGAAAAGCGCAGTTTGCTTTTCATACTGGAACAAGAAAGCAGCGGAGAAGTAACGGGGCAGAAACCCTCCTTTTTACGCAGCGGTCCAGACATACACATCAAACGGCAAAACATATTCAGTGTGCAGTTCCTTTGGCATAAGGGCAGGGATATCTAGATACTTTCCAAGGTCTGACATCATGAATTGAGCTACTTTTAAAGCAAGCAACGATGTTTTCAAATCTGTAATCAAAGAGGTCCGCAAAAATACTATCGGCCAATCAGATTGCTTGATTTGACTTGTCAGTTTTATAAATATATTTACATTTCTTCTGTTACGAAACAAACTTACAAAGCATAAAATGGAAACATTTAAGATTAACTTCGACCTCCGGGGGGTCTTACTATGGAGGAGTGGATTGAGCAGTGCCTATCTCCAGAAAAAAAAGCACCTAAACGACGACATGCAGAGCTACGTGAAGAGCAGGTAGACCAACTGGAGAAGTACCACCATTCAAAAGCTTTCTGATGCTGGTCTTGAAACAAAGCAGAGAAAGTATGACCGTTAGTGGCCACAGGTGCGAAAGCTCTCTCCAGAGCAAATCTCGGGGACCGGAGAAAGTGGAGCAATATTCTCACCACGCCAAGCAACAGCCTAGAACAACCTCAACAAGTAACCACGTAAGCCATGCTACTGATGCTGGACAGGTTTTCAGTGGGGGCAACATACAAATGAATGTAAATAAATAGCCAAATAATGAATCAACGCTCTCTGTCTAATATGTTCGCTAGCTGTTAGTGTTGTTGCATAGCAACCACCTCGCACTATGTTTCGCGCAGAAGGCAACGGAGGGACTATTTTATTTGGAACATCATTATTTACTAATAAAAACTATTTAAATTAGAGTGTGTATTTTTTTTTCATATTGCCACACTTGGTAACCGTTTAATAAAAGCAATAGCTCACTTCAGGCCATGATATATGCTCATTATATCACAGCTAAGGGGCGTGGTTCGGCCTGTCGTGAGCTATTGCTTAAATATGTTCCATGCACAACATGTGTATTACCTGATATGTCTGAATCCGGCGACTCCTGGTCCTTTCATCAGACGGCAATCGATAGAACGAGCAAGTGGTTTGATCACTTATGTGATTACAACCTGGTACAAAGCACACATGCATCTTGTAAAAGTGCATTTATTTTGAGCAATCTCTTATTTATTGGAGGGAATAAATCAGTTATGAGATCTTCTTCTTCTTCTTCGCTTTAATTACGAGTCGCAACCACTTGGAGCATTATCGCCTGTGACATCACTTAGGCGAGCCAGAATGGGATTTGGGATTTGTAGTCTTTGTAGTCGCGTATTTTTCATAGTCTTATATTTCAACAGTTTTACGACAAAATGTGACTTTTTTGACATGGAACTTATTGTTTAAGATTGAGAAACATCATATGTGTAGTTCGTGGCACAATTCAAACGGGATCAAAAGATACGTGTTCTCTCTCCATTGAATTCAATGTTAATTTTTCGCTTCCGGGGTCCCATGGGCCGGAAGTAGATGGGCGTGACTTCGCCTCTCTATAGAAGGCTGCATTTTGTGGGCTGCATTCGGAGGAGTCTTGTCTTTTTTTTTAAATTGGGACAGCCTTCGTGACGTATGCGGTCTTCGAATGCATCCTCAGGAGGATGCGGCCACTCAATTGGGACACAGCCATAGACTTATGTTTACATTAAAGGTGGGGTAGGTAAGTTGAGAAACCGGCTCGAGATCGCTAGAATTTGAAAATACACAACCGGAGAAAATCTGCCACTGCCACTTCCACTGCCATCCAATCGATAGGTTGTACTTTTTACAGTATTACGGCTTCTAGAGATGACATTTTTTTTATGAAATTGTTGTCAAAGCACTTCAGATATTCATTGCTATCGGGATGTTAAGAGCATTCCATGGAATATAACAAAGTGTATCTCGAGCCGGTTTCTGAAACTTACCTACCCCACCTTTAAGCTTACTGTATATTATCGTGAGGACTGGATAGCGGAGCAGATTACCACGGAGCAGAGCTAAAGCTCATTGTTATATATTTTAGGATTTTTCTACATATAAATGTTTAATTGTGTTATTTTGTTGGTAATGTTCAGTGTAAGAAATGTGAATATAAGTGTAACATCCTATACATTTTAAATCCTGCAGAGAATTGGTAGTGGAGTGGAGGTGGTGTCCCTCAGCCCACGTGTCCGTGTCTTCCAGGAGAGATGGCCTGGTTTATTCCATGAGGCTCAGGGGACAACGTTACATTTATCTGTTTCCATTTCAACGCACTGTTGTCAGAGTTGTGAGTAATGAGTGCTGTCCCCTCTGCTCTTTATTAGATCAAGGAGGAGTTCCGACGCATAACAACTCTTTCACTGGAAGAGACTTTGATGCTGAAACTGGATGGGTACACTTATGGCACGTTTCCACTGCAGCGGGTAGCTCGCTTTAAGCGTGCCGAGCCGCGCGGGGCCCGTTTTTGGTTGCGTTTCCACTCGGCCTAGCACCGGCTAGCGGGTCCTAATTCACAGTTTTTCTGGCCCCATAACATCGTGGTTCTAGGGCCAGGAACAACCAGGCTGAGTCGGGCTGATGCTAAACTAGAGAGAATCGCTGGCCAGGGGGCTACAACTACAACAAGATGAACATATTACCGTGATTTAATTGTAATACACGTTTCAAAATGATGCCGACGTAACAACACACTGATACCGGTTAGTAAGAACCATGAGTTAATGCTTTGAGTCTGCAGACAGACGGCAGAGAAACACCTTTTAGAATGCGTGTTTTCTGAATGGCGCTTGGCTAAGCTAACGTTATATATGCTCCGACTAGGGATGTCCCGAACACCTTTTTTTGCTCCCGATCCGATTCCGATCATTTGATTTTGAAAATCTGCCGATACCGATTTTCCCGATCTTTATGCAATGCATTAAGAGAAAAAAAAGGAAAAAAGCATTCAAGTTGTCCCTTAAGGTTATTTTTTTATTTAAATGACAGTACTACCCATTCTATCCAACATGGATATAGCTTCTTTTTTTCACAGCAGCATTGGATCAAAACTAAATAAAGCTTATCAGTGGTCCACCACAAAATAACCATGTAAACAAATTGAGTGCAGATAGTGCAGTAACAAAACCAAAATAACTCTACTGGAAAGAGGTAGCTTGACGAGCTTCACAAGTTCACATTCAGTCACAAATAATCAAGTGAAAATGTGGCTTAGTGCAGAATTCTAGCCTTAAGACGAACTAGTCTAGTAATAATGCAATGAACAACAGCAGCTTAACATAACATGAATAAACAAAGCATTATATTTCCATCTTACTGGAGTAACACAATAAATAGTAATCAGCAGCAAACCACTTCTTTTTGTTATTCTACAGTATTGTTGTTTTATAGTTATTTGTTAATGTATCCCAATTTGTGTTCTTTGAAATTGAAAGGATATCGCGTTGTGTTTGTTACTTTCGTTGCAGTTGTATATGTCTTAATTGTAATTTGGCTTGGCTTCCTATTTGTGGACGTCATGCTTTTATTTTGAAGGAGAGGTAGCGCTGTTGACAGGAAGTTGTTGTTGCTATGGAAACAACGTGACGGAGATTAACGGAGAAAAGTAATATCTACATATAAAGACGGAGAAAGTAAACGATAACGTTTATGGTTAAGTGTTAGCACCCCCGAAGAGGCACAAGCTCTTACGTTGATACTGGAGATTTCAATCAATTCAATTTGAAAAAAAAAACGGGGAAAAAAATGAAAAAAACAAACAATCGTATTAGATTGGTCGTGTTGAACGTAGCTCTGTTCTTTCCACCACGCGGAACCTCCTTCTTGCAAACATTGCATCTGGCTGTTACACTGCCTTCGCTTTCAATTTTATAATACTTCCAAACTCCTGACATTTTCTCTGTCCCGACTCCCGAGTCACCAGCTGAACGTAGCCTCTCGTTAGCTTGCTGCTGCTATTAGACACTGCGCCCACTCTGTTGCCAGCTTTGAGAGGAATAAGCAACCAGGTCTGAAAACAAGCCCAAAGAAAGCAACACGTACATGATGTTGTGTAATTTTAAACCAGAAATAAGTCCTCAGGATGACTTTAAGACGTGAACATGGTCATTTTTGTTTTGTAACATTAAATAAAATTCCCGATCCCCGATCTTTTTCTCCCGATTCCGATCTTTTAAAAATCAGATCGGATCTGGACATCTCTAGCTCCGACCGTCCACACTCACAAACCTTTTAAAATGCGTGTTTTCTAAATGGAACTTGGCTAAGCTAACGTTATATATGCTCCGACCGTCCACACTCACAGCAACGGCCTACAGACATAAATAAAGCAGCGACTGTATTCTCCATGACACAGGCAGGCTGTGGTTTGTACTTGTTTACCTTCTGTCTAGTTTCTGAACAGATATGAGGAGCTGAGAGCTCTGAGTGCTAACAGCTAACAGCTGTGTTGGTTTTCTGGGGCTCTCGTTGAAGATGACGTCACGGCTCCGCCTACACTGCGTTACTATAGTAACTGCCCCAGTTCCTAAACCGTAATGGAAGCGCAGCATAAAAGTGAGCCGGGCCTAATAAGGCCTAACCAAACCGAGCGAGGCCTGCAGTGGAAACGCGCCATTACACCACTCGCTCCAGCTGATGTGCCAATGGAGGAGATGCCGGCTCCAGGGTGCGCCCTCTTCTGAGCACAATGGATGAGGTACATTTATTTAAATGTTTCATTCATGAATATGAAAATGCAGAAATAAGTCTCTAAGCATTTGCTTCCTCCTACTCCCTTTCGGACACATATGATTTATTATTATTATTAATATGAAGACATTTTTTGTTTTTTTTGTTGAATATACAAATTATTACCATGAATGTGGATAAATACTGTATTATAACAATACGGTATTCTGTTTTTCACATTTGTTATTTTTTAATCTGTTCGAAATAAAGACTGAAAGAAAGAAAGAAAGTCTTCTCACTAAAATGCATTTCCTAACAGCCCAGAGTATTGGGGAAAAGGGATGCAGTGGCCAGGTGCCTGATTGAAGACCTTGGGGAACGCCAAGAAGACCTTTTTCAAGACAGCAGTATGTCATTAAAGACTGATCACTTCAAGATTTGAGTTATTTCAGAGGTCGCTCTGATACCATTGTTTCATTTCTGTGATTAACCACTCTTACAACAAATACATATGCAATGTATTGCTGTAAATCTGTAAACATCTTATTGTTTTTATAAATGGTTTAGCATTCACAGGAAAATGACTTAGGGATCATTTACTGATGTGCTTAGCTACTTAACATGAAACGACCTAAAAGCAAAAACCTTGAAGTGAAATAAGATGAATAAAATCATGCACTGAAAAGTTATGTTTATGGGAAAGAATCAATGTAATGTCATTGATTAGATCGAAGGGCAATTTGACTGCGCCTGACATTTTTTATATAAGTTAGAAATCTTGATTTGTTTTTAATCGCTGCCACACATTTTTTCAAATCATTTAGTCAACCCCTGGTTTTATTGATTAGGCTTAAGGCTAGACCACAAAGCCTGTATTGTAGAATAGCTTCTTGTTAATATGCCTAATCTAATGTGAATATGCTTTTCTTTCTTTTCAACATGGAGGACGAGCATGAACACGTCGTGGACGAGGGAGACAGAGTTTTGAATGTGTGCGGAATCCAAACAAAGGCATGCGCATTGTTGATGGGATTCATCTACGGCCTCAACCTGGAGTACCCCAACAAGCTCAAATACACATTTGAGGTATTCTAAAAACCGTTTTTGGAGCTTGATGGAGCCGAGCTGCTCAAACAGGTCCAGAGCCTCAAATAAACACTTTGTTCTGAAGTGGATGTTGACTTGTTTTAGTGCCGAGTGACTCAAACACAAGATAATGTGACGTGGAATGTAATGGAGGTGGAGAAACCTTGTTCTGTTAAAAGTGGACTGTTTACTGGCACGTACAGGTTTTAAACTGTATAGCCTAACTGTATAGCCTAACTGGATGGTCCTCACTTAGTATGCGTAGGATGCAGCATTGGTTTTTATTAATGTATAAAGCCATTTCAGGAAAGCTTCCACTGTACATAAGTGCCAGATTTGCCCCAGTTTGTGACTCTCACAGCCTCAGACCCAGAGTCTGGATACGGGTCCAGGTTCCTGCCGTACGGACTGAGGCTGGGAAAAGGAGTCTTTTTTATTATGGTCCTTGGTCTTGGAATGACCTTCAATCACGCCTCAAACTGAGGGCACTTGTCTCAATAGCATGTTTTACATTGAAGTTGTCTGAAGTCCTTACCACCAGCTGCTCTTGCAGTAATAAGTAGTGCACCTTTCGTACTGTCCTAATGCTCAATGTAGTGACTGCTTTTTTATCTTTTGTTTTCTTAGTTATGTTCTCTGTATTTTATATGTTTGTGTTATGTGTAACGTTGCTGCCTTCTTGGCCAGGTCAGCATTGCAAATGAGATTCTATCTCAATGCTTTTATCTGGTTAAATAAAAAAATAATAATAGTTGAGTAAATTGCACTTGGAAGATTATGTTAAAAAGAATTTAATTCCATGCACTTTACTGTTAAAACAATGTGATTGTGACTATTTTGAAGATTCTGCTCAGTGGTAACAATTGAAATGCACTTAACTGTTTAAATAATAATGTATAACCATATTGCACTTATACATTTGGTCAATACAAAAAAACATGATCAATAAAATCTTGTGTGTGGCAATATATTGTTTACTGGTAACCTTACTAATAAAGTAATATTAATGTGTAATATGGATCAATTATTAAGTAAATAGCTGCCTACGATTAGGAGTAAATATTACTCATTTATAAGTAATACGTTTCATTAAGTAATTGAGTTAGATTTTAGATTTTGAGTGCCAATTTTCGTGACACCACATGAAGGGGAAGATCCCTGGTAGAGAGCCAGATCCGTCCGCCCACGCCGAACCAGGGCGTGGGCGGACGGATCTGTGACTTCCTTCTCGAGATCCGGGAAGGTAGGAGGTTGATGCCCATAGGCAGCCTGGAAGGGAGTCAACCCAGTAGGGGCCGTGGGGAGCGTGTTGTGGGCCGCTGCCTCATCTCCCAGAGACACTACATACTGATATACACCTGAACATCAGCAGGAGAGGACTCTTTAAAGTAGAGACACTACATACTGATATACACCTGAACATCAGCAGGAGAGGACTCTTTAAAGTAGAGACACTACATACTGATATACACCTGAACATCAGCAGGAGAGGACTCTTTAAAGTAGAGACGCTACATACTGATATACACCTGAACATCAGCAAGAGAGGACTCTTTAAAGTAGAGACACTACACACTGATATACACCTGAACATCAGCAGGAGAGGACTCTTTAAAGTAGAGACGCTACATACTGATATACACCTGAACATCAGCAAGAGAGGACTCTTTAAAGTAGAGACACTACACACTGATATACACCTGAACATCAGCAGGAGAGGACTCTTTAAAGTAGAGACACTACATACTGATATACACCTGAACATCAGCAGGAGAGGACTCTTTAAAGTAGAGACACTACATACTGATATACACCTGAACATCAGCAGGAGAGGACTCTTTAAAGTAGAGACACTCCATGCTGATATACACCTGGACATCAGCAGGAGAGGACTCTTTAAAGTAGAGACACTACATACTGATATACACCTGAACATCAGCAGGAGAGGACTCTTTAAAGTAGAGACACTACATACTGATATACACCTGAACATCAGCAGGAGAGCACTCTTTAAAGTAGAGACACTACATACTGATATACACCTGAACATCAGCAGGAGAGCACTCTTTAAAGTAGAGACACTACATACTGATATACACCTGAACATCAGCAGGAGAGGACTCTTTAAAGTAGAGACACTACATACTGATATACACCTGAACATCAGCAGGAGAGGACTCTTTAAAGTACAGACACTACATACTGATATACACCTGAACATCAGCAGGAGAGCACTCTTTAAAGTAGAGACACTACATACTGATATACACCTGAACATCAGCAGGAGAGGACTCTTTAAAGTAGAGACACTACATACTGATATACACCTGAACATCAGCAGGAGAGGACTCTTTAAAGTAGAGACACTACACACTGATATACACCTGAACATCAGCAGGAGAGGACTCTTTAAAGTAGAGACACTACATACTGATATACACCTGAACATCAGCAGGAGAGGACTCTTTAAAGTAGAGACACTACATACTGATATACACCTGAACATCAGCAGGAGAGGACTCTTTAAAGTAGAGACACTACATACTGATATACACCTGAACATCAGCAGGAGAGGACTCTTTAAAGTAGAGACACTACATACTGATATACACCTGAACATCAGCAGGAGAGGACTCTTTAAAGTAGAGACACTACACACTGATATACACCTGAACATCAGCAGGAGAGGACTCTTTAAAGTAGAGACACTACATACTGATATACATCTGAACATCAGCAGGAGAGGACTCTTTAAAGTAGAGACACTACACACTGATATACACCTGAACATCAGCAGGAGAGGACTCTTTAAAGTAGAGACACTACATACTGATATACACCTGAACATCAGCAGGAGAGGACTCTTTAAAGTAGAGACACTACATACTGATATACACCTGAACATCAGCAGGAGAGGACTCTTTAAAGTAGAGACACTACATACTGATATACACCTGAACATCAGCAGGAGAGGACTCTTTAAAGTAGAGACACTACACACTGATATACACCTGAACATCAGCAGGAGAGGACTCTTTAAAGTAGAGACACTACATACTGATATACACCTGAACATCAGCAGGAGAGGACTCTTTAAAGTAGAGACACTACATACTGATATACACCTGAACATCAGCAGGAGAGGACTCTTTAAAGTAGAGGCACTACATACTGATATACACCTGAACATCAGCAGGAGAGGACTCTTTAAAGTAGAGACACTACATACTGATATACACCTGAACATCAGCAGGAGAGGACTCTTTAAAGTAGAGACACTACATACTGATATACACCTGAACATCAGCAGGAGAGGACTCTTTAAAGTAGAGACACTACATACTGATATACACCTGAACATCAGCAGGAGAGGACTCTTTAAAGTAGAGACACTCCATGCTGATATACACCTGAACATCAGCAGGAGAGGACTCTTTAAAGTAGAGACACTACATACTGATATACACCTGAACATCAGCAGGAGAGGACTCTTTAAAGTAGAGACACTACATACCGATATACAGCTGAACATCAGCAGGAGAGCACTCTTTAAAGTAGAGACACTACATACTGATATACACCTGAACATCAGCAGGAGAGGACTCTTTAAAGTAGAGACACTACATACTGATATACACCTGAACATCAGCAGGAGAGGACTCTTTAAAGTAGAGACACTACACACTGATATACACCTGAACATCAGCAGGAGAGGACTCTTTAAAGTAGAGACACTACATACTGATATACACCTGAACATCAGCAGGAGAGGACTCTTTAAAGTAGAGACACTACATACTGATATACACCTGAACATCAGCAGGAGAGGACTCTTTAAAGTAGAGACACTACATACTGATATACACCTGAACATCAGCAGGAGAGGACTCTTTAAAGTAGAGACACTACATACTGATATACACCTGAACATCAGCAGGAGAGGACTCTTTAAAGTAGAGACACTACACACTGATATACACCTGAACATCAGCAGGAGAGGACTCTTTAAAGTAGAGACACTACATACTGATATACATCTGAACATCAGCAGGAGAGGACTCTTTAAAGTAGAGACACTACACACTGATATACACTTGAACATCAGCAGGAGAGGACTCTTTAAAGTAGAGACACTACATACTGATATACACCTGAACATCAGCAGGAGAGGACTCTTTAAAGTAGAGACACTACATACTGATATACACCTGAACATCAGCAGGAGAGGACTCTTTAAAGTAGAGACACTACATACTGATATACACCTGAACATCAGCAGGAGAGGACTCTTTAAAGTAGAGACACTACACACTGATATACACCTGAACATCAGCAGGAGAGGACTCTTTAAAGTAGAGACACTACACACTGATATACACCTGAACATCAGCAGGAGAGGACTCTTTAAAGTAGAGACACTACATACTGATATACACCTGAACATCAGCAGGAGAGGACTCTTTAAAGTAGAGGCACTACATACTGATATACACCTGAACATCAGCAGGAGAGGACTCTTTAAAGTAGAGACACTACATACTGATATACACCTGAACATCAGCAGGAGAGGACTCTTTAAAGTAGAGGCACTACATACTAATATACACCTGAACATCAGCAGGAGAGGACTCTTTAAAGTAGAGACACTACATACTGATATACACCTGAACATCAGCAGGAGAGGACTCTTTAAAGTAGAGGCACTACATACTGATATACACCTGAACATCAGCAGGAGAGGACTCTTTAAAGTAGAGACACTACATACTGATATACACCTGAACATCAGCAGGAGAGGACTCTTTAAAGTAGAGACACTACATACTGATATACACCTGAACATCAGCAGGAGAGGACTCTTTAAAGTAGAGACACTACATACTGATATACACCTGAACATCAGCAGGAGAGGACTCTTTAAAGTAGAGACACTACATACTGATATACACCTGAACATCAGCAGGAGAGGACTCTTTAAAGTAGAGACACTACATACTGATATACACCTGAACATCAGCAGGAGAGGACTCTTTAAAGTAGAGACACTACATACTGATATACACCTGAACATCAGCAGGAGAGGACTCTTTAAAGTAGAGACACTACATACTGATATACACCTGAACATCAGCAGGAGAGGACTCTTTAAAGTAGAGACACTACATACTGATATACACCTGGACATCAGCAGGAGAGGACTCTTTAAAGTAGAGACACTACATACTGATATACACCTGAACATCAGCAGGAGAGGACTCTTTAAAGTAGAGACACTACATACTGATATACACCTGAACATCAGCAGGAGAGGACTCTTTAAAGTAGAGACACTACATACTGATATACACCTGCACATCAGCAGGAGAGGACTCTTTAAAGTAGAGACACTACATACTGATATACACCTGAACATCAGCAGGAGAGGACTCTTTAAAGTAGAGACACTACATACTGATATACACCGGGACATCAGCAGGAGAGGACTCTTTAAAGTAGAGACACTACATACTGATATACACCTGAACATCAGCAGGAGAGGACTCTTTAAAGTAGAGACACTACATACTGATATACACCTGAACATCAGCAGGAGAGGACTCTTTAAAGTAGAGACACTACATACTGATATACACCTGAACATCAGCAGGAGAGGACTCTTTAAAGTAGAGACACTACATACTGATATACACCTGAACATCAGCAGGAGAGGACTCTTTAAAGTAGAGACACTACATACTGATATACACCTGAACATCAGCAGGAGAGGACTCTTTAAAGTAGAGACACTACATACTGATATACACCTGAACATCAGCAGGAGAGGACTCTTTAAAGTAGAGACTCTACATACTGATATACACCTGAACATCAGCAGGAGAGGACTCTTTAAAGTAGAGACACTACATACTGATATACACCTGAACATCAGCAGGAGAGGACTCTTTAAAGTGGAGACACTACATACTGATATACACCTGAACATCAGCAGGAGAGGACTCTTTAAAGTAGAGACACTACATACTGATATACACGTGAACATCAGCAGGAGAGGACTCTTTAAAGTGGAGACACTACACACTGATATACACCTGAACATCAGCAGACCCCCACAAAGAAAAAAAGAATAAAACACACATACAAGGTCATCATCTTAGCAGTTTGTTATGCTTATCCGTGAGCAGAGCATCAAGTTCACAAACTGATTCAGATCAGCAGCTTTACTGCGTTTTGATTCAATGCTTTTGAGTGCAGCCAAACTGACAGTCTCTTCTCTGTCGTTGTAGATCGCAAATACCTCATTCCTTCAGTACTTGAGTCCAAATGCTTCTCGTTTTGTGCCGCCCCGTTCAAATGAAATCGCCTCCAATCGTATTTCCAAGCTCGCGCCAGGGCCGGGGGAGGGGTTACATGACGTGCGTCTTGTGCTGCATTCACTTGCACTCGGACATTAGAGATTTTCTCTCATAAATGTCCGATGAGCCACAACTTTTCTCTCAAAACAAAGCTGCCAACTGGGGTGGCAGCCGGGGTGGCAAGGCCTATTTTTAGGGTGGCAGTTGCCACCCCGGTAGATCCGCGGTAGATCCGCCCCTGGTACAACCCATAGACTGTATATCTATAAAGGGTACGCAAATATTAGCACTACAACAATGTTTTGAATCATACAAATAGAAATGCATATTTGGTTTGAGTCTCTGCACATGTGTTGATAATGAAAACCATGGAGAATAACATCAGAACATCCTCTAACATATATGTGTCAAACTCAAGGCCCGCGCGCCAAATCAGGCCCGTCGTGGATTTAATTTTTGCCCCCATTAGATCTGGCCCGCCGGTAAGCAGAATATGGTGACTGAGCATCTGATGTGTGTACACCACATGTGTCAAACTCGAGGCCCGCGGGCCAAATCAGGCCCTTGGTGGATTTAATTTCGGCCCGCAGGATAATTTCTAATTCCTATTAGATCTGGCCCTCCGGTATATTGCACGCACACCTTCACTCCATCCTGAGGGTCTCCTCCGCTCAGAGCCTGAGCCCAAACATTGATGACCCTGAGCCCAAGATGAGAGGTCAAGTATCTGAACTAGCATCCCAGAGCAGCACACTGACTTCAATGGATGCTTCCTTCTGCACTTTCTCTCTCGACAGCAGGGCATGTTTGGTTTCTCTCTGAGGGAATAGTTTTGTTGAAGCTGTTGTTGGCCTGAGGGGAAATGTACTCATAAGAAGTGACTCTGAAAAGCTGCAGATAGAGCCATGAGAAATGAATGCAGCTGATTATTTAATGTTTAATGTTGTTCTTATAGGCAATCATTGAAGCTTTGTTAGTTCCAGGTTTAATATGTGCAACAAGTTCATTTCAATACGTTCTGCAATAAACATTGACCCAGTCCGGCCCTCCACTAGCACCCAGTTTTTAATGTTGGCCCACTGGTCTAACAGAAGCCTTTTGACCTTTTGACTTCACAATATAAGTGTTCAGATTTTGGGATGAGTCAATATTTATGAAGCATCTATAAAAAGGTGTTGCTTTCAACAACACACAAAGGAACCACAAGTGACAGACGGTTTTCTGACTTGCAGAACAAGTTATCCACATAAAGGACAGCGGTTAAACTCTAAATCATGTGTGAATGAAGATGATCGTAACGTTGTGTCACGCAGACACTCCTCTGTCAATGTAATTATGACTCATCTTTGTTTTTGTATCTCCGGTCCAAGAAACGTGCCCTCGATCTGAGAGCTTCTCTAGGATTAGCATTAAACCCTGCGGCACAAAGAGAGTCTGTTTAGTGTTTGACTTGTGGTTAGAAGTATGTAATTAAGTTCAACTCTCAGTATGAGTCAAAGGCTTCGTTTCAAATCTTGAGGACTGTGTTTGTGAAAAGCACGAGAAGACGATGATGCGGGACGGGTGGCGCAGTGGGCTGTGCGCTAGGGAACTCCAGTTCGAAACCCGCTCCCGCCCCACTGCGTCAGGCCGTCGTGTCCTTGGAAGACACTTCACCCCAATGTGCTCCCGTGGGCAGGCCCGGTTCTACGGGGGTGCATAAGGGTGCATTGCACCCTCAGTTGAGTCGTTATGCACCCTCATTTGAAAAATGAACAGTGAAAAACAAAAACAAAAAAAAAAATTAAAGGTGAAACATATATAATAATAATAAGGATTTAGTTGAAATAAAATAAATTGTAATTGTGGTTAAATAGCATTGTCTCCTGCATTTATTTGGTCAATTTAAACGGTAAGTAACGTTATTATGTCAGGTGCGCGTGACCTGTGCCGCTGCACATTCATCATCTGCAAGGTGCTGACACAGCAGTCAGTGATGGACATCAGAAAATGTTTAAAACAACCAGCCCTTATCGCCAGCATACACTGCATCTACTGCAGGTAATAACAGTTCAGATCATGGGGACATTACTTTACGTTTGTTCTCACTGTCGTGGACACTAACGTCCCCTAACTAACTCCCGCCAGCCTCGCCGGCTTTGCCCACGGAGGCGGAGCAGCCGCAGCCGTCTTTGTTGCCCCAAACACCGCCACCCCTCAGCGCCCCACAAGTCCCAGAGGACCTCGGCAAAACAGAGCCTGACAGGTATATTAAAAAAAAAGTACCCAACTCGCCTGTACAGTGGGGTGAGGCGCTCATTTTGAAGCTCATGGTTTAAAAACAGAGATTGTCTGGAATATTCATGTGAAAAATATGCCATCTTTTCCTATGCATGTAGACATTTCGGTTCAAGTAAGTCAGATGCCTTCACCACAACGGGCTACAACAACTGGCGCCATGTTCTTGTACGTGATGAGGGACTGGGAAGGCATGAATCAAGCAAAGAGCACATCCATAGATCTCTTAATGTTGCTCTCAAAGTGCACCAGATATTTAAAAAAAATCTTCCCGGGGGAGCATGCCCCCAGACCCCCTTAGAGGAGGTGAGGACCCCCCTAGAGCGTGTTAGGTCCACTCCCCACTTATAAAAATAGCACTTTACCACTGCACCCTCTCTAATCTCAGATGCACCCTGAGTCATTTTGTTCTGGAACCGGGCCTGGCCGTGGGTATTGTCCACAGTAGATGACCATTTCATGTCTGTATGCGTAAAGCGCTCTGAGTCTTTGATAAAGCGCTATAATAAATATAAGCTTTATTATTATTATTATTATTATCCGTAGCTTTTGATGTAAATGATGTTAAACATTGGTTCTGATCTCTGTTGCATTAAAACACAGACTGGTGATTCGGAGATAATGAACCAAAAACAGACGAAAGCCTGCGGAGAGCAAAGCAAGAAGAACACAATCTACTTTAATGTTTATCAGAATTAAATCAGAATTTAACGTGAATTATACGTGATATAATCTCCTAGCAGCGACATTTGTATGTTCAATCCCGATTCTAAGTCTACGATTTCAATCATATTCAATGTTAATACTGATATATTTTACCATCTTTGTTTATGTTATTATCGCTTCTTCAAATAGTTTTCTATCAGTGTTTTGAATTCTTGTTCTGTGTTTATGTTTGCACCAAGTCAAACTCCTCGTACGTGTTACCTGATTCTGATTCAAAGCTGTTCTTAAGATGCGAAGCTGCCACCGGAGCCCTGTGCACACAGAGCGTGTGTATAAATAGAGATACATACCTTGTCTAGGAGCCTAATTGAAGGTTTGTTATGTGGTACTTTCTACGTGTTAGTGGTTGTGTATCCTGCCTGCACTCACCTGCTCTGGGTGCTTTTGTACGGAGAGGTTATTGGCAGCTGGATATATTGTATTCTTGCTGCATTTCGTGTTATAGTCACGAAATAAATGTAATCTATTGATTCGTGTTCACCAACACGATGTTCGTGTCTTTTTGTCCGGTCGGGTCTTGGAAGACCGGAAGCTGGGGTTCATTAAAACATGTCTTACTCAATATCAAGCCACGATTACTGTTTTTATTTTTAAATTGTATAATGTCGGATTGTTGTTGCCGTCCGCGAGGAAAACAAATGGCTCAGAGCCTCAGGATACTGAAATCTGTATTTTTAAAAACCTTTTTTTCCATCTTATTTGTTACTGTTTGGTTCAGGCACGAAACACCGACACATTGTACTGGTACATTGCTTTGAAACAAATCGTTCTGTGTGAATCTGTTATAGCAGAAAGTTTAATACAGCGTATTTCTGGTATATTCATTTAATGCCACATGGTATTCCATATGATGTGTGTCACGGAGTTGGGTCACACAGAGTTAGAGAGACAATGGTCCTTCTGAATGATCAATAGATAATGTTAGGTGAGCTGACAGCTGACACCAGAGAAGGCCTCAGGTTATAAAAACAGTTTGTTAGTTGACTACTCCTAAAGGACGTCATGAGATAAGTAAACTTTCCATATCTGGAACATACAAGTATAGCATTCAGAGGCAGAACATGTGCTATCGTGTGTTAGCTAACGTAAGGACATGTGTGTGTGTTGTAGTGGACATTTTTATTATATCCTTATATGCTTAAACCAAATGCTTCTCATAAATGTCATGTGCTGTCTTCTTCTTCTTCTTCTTCTTCTTCTTCTTCTTCTTCTTCTTCTTCTTCTTCTTCTTCTTCTTCTTCTTCTTCTTCTTCTTCTTCTTCTTTCTTCTTCTTCTTCTTCTTCTTCTTCTTCTTCTTCTTCTTCTTCTTCTTCTTCTTCTTCTCTACTTTGGGTTTATTCCCAAGCGCTTCAAGGCTTTGACTACTGGGAGACTCACACAGTCACACCAGAACTTCCCTACTCTGAGAACCGTTATGCTATCTCCCGCTCAAGGCCAGGTGTCTAATAACAATGTGACTGTGTGAAGACAGATTTCTCACGTTCCCACTCATTTCCTATATAACCTTCACTTTTTCATCGTACTGCGCACTCTGGCAGACTATTCTATGCTCTGTCAGACCTGTGTCTATATTATATCTGTATCATGTATTTGAAGCTTCAAATAAATAACCAAAAGACAGCTCTGCTCGATTCACCATTTATTTGTTTTGATCACTTTGACTTGTACTCTCCAGCCGTGTTGGGTCCTAGATTTCCATAACAAATGGCGTTGTCGGCAGGATCTCTGCAAGTTCGATTGGGGACATCTCCGGACGCTGGTGGGTGCGCGCTCCAGGATCCTCGGATCCTCCTCTATCTCGACAGAAACCGTACGGGACGAGAGGACCAGCGCCGGGGTGGAACTGATTGACTTCACGAGATCCAACGAACTCAAAGGGCTTTCAATACTCGGTGAGATGTACAGAGTCTAAATTGTTTAAAGTTAAACGTAATTAAACTCGACATGACATTTATGAGAGGGACTGCTCGAAGTAGAATATTTGGGATATCTGGATCATCGACGAATGAAAAAATTGTGTTTTGGAAACACTTAAAGACTTTGTTATGGGAGCAAAGCAGGGTAGGGGATTTGTACATTCTCCTGAGGGTCCGATTATGGATGTCATGCGAGCAAAAGATGGCGAGGACAGTCTGTCTAAATTAAATATATGGATGGAAATGTTCGGATTTCCTAAGGGAGGTTTTTTGAGTAAATTAAAAATGAAGAACCTAAAAAGAATAAATTACAAGAACATGAAGATGGAATGAAGGGTAAAAAAAATAAAGTTAAAGTAAAAGACTTATAGAAAACTGGACACTCACAGAAAGTGTTTATAATACTGGGGACACAGTACATTATTTCCAAAAGACATGTAAACCCCAGACATCTCTGTGGCCTGAATGACCTCTCCTCGACTCTGGGTATCCCTTCCCTCCTCCGGCGTACAGCCCTGGCAATCCGGTTGGAACACCTCAACCACCTCCACCGCCACTACAAGCCCCAGCCATGCAGTCAGCGTCAACTCCAAGCTCGTCCACCCCCATCAGGCCCAAGTAGATGGGGACAACAGCGGGATAAACAAACCCGATGCCCTAGGAGACCAAGCAGGTGTTTGGGAGACACACCTCAGTAATGCCTTTCTCAACGGACTCACAGCCACAGCGCAAGCTACGCAAAATGCTGGCCGCTCACAATACGGAGGGAGAGGCAGAGGAGGTTTTCCGATGCAGAGGACGAGAAGCAAGACCTTCATTTGACGAAAGATGTTTCAAGTGTTGAACATTGGATTATGGGACTGCTCACAGAACACTGGAAGTGGAGGCAGAGGGGGACAGCAAGGACGGGGCCACCATTCACAAAGACTGACCTACGATGGGGAGGAAGGGGCCCAATCGAGCGAGACGGAAATTCAGCCAGCAGCATCTAACCAGGGAAGTGACACACACACACACACACACACACACACACACACACACACACGCATCATACATGCTATTGAGAAATTAGAAGAATTAGAGGACATGTCTGTGGTTAAAGAGGGTACATATTTGAAATATGACAGTGAATGTTTGCATTAAGAAATGTCCCACACTGACTTTGGCAGTCATGGGTGTTGGTTACATGTTTGGTTGATTCTGGGGCTACACACTCTGTGGTAAAAAAGGGCAGATTTGCCTGAATGCAAATGTAGTGGTAGATGTATTCACTCAATAGGAGCTGGGTAACTGTAAAGGAGAAGTTTCTGTACCACTTCAGAGTAAAGATAACGGTGTTGACAGTAATCCATTTCCCACATCAGTAAAAAACAGTTATTTTATCATCTGCCTGCCCAACACATTTACTGGGCAGAGATCTGATTCTCCGGTTCGGCTGGGACCTCGTTTTTCCACAAATGAGGGTTTTATAGAGCCTGTGACACGGTTTTCCCCCATCATCCAAACCCCTCACTTTGAGTACATACTGTCCCCTTGAAAACCGTTACTGAACTGATTTTGGATATTTGTACTTTGATAACCATGAATCCTTCAATGTTGACAATTTTCTGGATCTTCTCGCGGATTCTTCAAGTCCCGCCAAATGATGGGTGACGTCATTGCGGGCACAGCGCTCCAGCTGCACCGTCCAGGATCCCAGCATCTGCATGTAAACCTTTATATATATACAGTCAGATGTAAACGCACGACGGCGCACACAGCAGCAAGCTCAGACAGCGATGACAGGTTAATGTTGAACGTGTCTGAGAGCTCATATGAGGCTGAAGGATCGGTTTATGTTGTATCTGTTGGAAGTTTAGGAATGAGGTGCGTCAATATGGGCGATCATATGGTCATGTAGCCAGTGGTGGAATGGGACTAAAAATCATCCCGGGACTCTCGACCGGCCCACTTCGGTACCGCTAGTAAGCTGTCAACGGGGGGAGCGGGGGATGTAAAATACAAATATAATGTATAATGTCTGTGTCTTTGACATTAGCGCTGCTAGCCACCTGTGCCCTGTACTACGAAGCCAGTTCAACAGACCCTGGATATGTTTGAGTAACAAACAAACTAACAACAAACTAACAAACGAGATCTCGCTAAGCGGTCCTACGACGCTGGTTATGAACTCGGTAAATCAAGCCAGGGTTTCTCTCTCCAGCTGAGAGCGCGTTCACGTCTAAGACACGAGTGGATCTGACTTTAATTACATTTGACTCGAGTGTTTCGTCAACATAATGTGTTAAATAATACTTCTGCATCCAGTCTGTGACACTGTGAGTGCTGCACGGCCAGATGAGGCTGGAGAAGCTGACTCAGATCAGGAAATATATGATATATTATGATATTATATGATCGATGATCTGATTGATGATGTGATATGAATGATAAGTGCGACACGTCGGCGTCTTCTCTGCATACGGCAGTTTAAACTGTATTTCCTTTCTCCTGTAATATGACTTGAGAGATTTAAACTCCGCACACTGAGTGGATCTCTTTTCTCTAGACGCCGGAGGCGGGCAGCGTCAGGTAAAAGAAGTTATTTAGCCTTCTCAAACCTGAGCCTCACGCGCCGCCTATGGGGGATGTGCTGGTGACTTATCCGACCGGCCCACTTCGGTACCGGCCCATCGGGATTCGTCCCGATGGCCAGTCCGCCACTGCACCCACAGTCCGCCACTGCACCCAGCCCACGTAAACTGTCAACGGGGGGAGCCTCGCTGCGGGGAAACGGTGGACCTAGTGTCCCGATCGGAGTGGGAATAATAATAATAATAATCCGTGCATTTTATCCATTAATTCCCCCAACATTGTGGTAAAAAAAACACACGTTTAATCCATGTTGTTGGTGTACTACAACTACAAAAAGCATCGGTTTGTTTTCTCATCAGGAAATGCAGACCGGCTCAAACAAACGATCATTTAATGTATCATATGTTCGCCGAATTGACATGAAAGCACTAATAAATGTAGTTTCATCCACTTGAGTTTACAACCACAAAAATAATCGATTTGTTTTTATATCACATCCGACGGGAGGAAATTCAGCAGCTCTCACTCCCGATTTTTAATCCTAATGTAATCATCATCTTCACCACGATCATTTATGTTTATGTCGCCGAATTGACATGAAAGCACTGACACATATGAATATACTGTAGTCAACTTCATTAAAACGTTATTAACGTGCCTAAACTCAGTAATTCACCATTTCTACGCATGACAACACACTTTGTCCGTGTTTGGCTCTCGAAGCGTTCCCGCATTGACGTCACTTCCGGCTTCCCCCAAAACTTCAAAATGAGTCGAAGGAATTTCCCCACGATGTTCGAAATTATTGATATTTAACGGAACGGTATCGCTTTTTCTTTTTTAAACTGACGGTTCGAGATTACTAGTAGCCCAATATTTCATTGCACAACAGTTGGGATGCTGTCACAGGCTCTTTAAAGTCCGACAGCCATCTCCTACGATGGTTCAAAAAAGTGTCATTTGATGATAAAGAACTGGTGAATGTGTATCAATGGCTGCTGACATATCCTGATTCTCAGGCGTTGTTGCGTTTGACTGGTCAACGTGGTTTTCCACCTGCTGTGTGGAGGCTTCTCATTTGCATTGTACTGCTAACGTGGTTGAAAGATCCGTGTAAATGCTATGATGAGTTGTTCTGTTAGAATGTGTGAATGATGAGATCATGTTTAAAACAATGTATTGGAATTCGCTGGGTAGCGCTATCTCTGTTAGACTCACACACACACAAGACACAACCAGCTGTGTCAAATCCCAGGGGCGGTCCACACATTTCACTAGCCAGGGGGCCCCACTGATAGATGGAGGGATTTGGGTCGTTAAAGATTGGGAGTCAGTCACTGATTGGGCACCTACACACGCAGAATATGTCATGTACTCTATGTCACGTGACGTGTATC
Organism: Pseudochaenichthys georgianus; assembly: GCF_902827115.2. NCBI lineage: Eukaryota > Metazoa > Chordata > Actinopteri > Perciformes > Channichthyidae > Pseudochaenichthys > Pseudochaenichthys georgianus. The sequence continues at coordinate 84,588 of NW_027263279.1, forward strand.
AAATGATACGGCGCTCAATACAACATTGCTGCAACATTGGATGATGAGGTAATTCTCATGTCTCTGAGCTTCCTGCCGCGCTTTCAGATGTGCCATACTCACTCTGGGCAGCTCACAGATATGACGTAGGTTTAATGTCCACGTTCCGTTAAACGTTCCCATTGAAACGTGAAGCTGTTGATGGCCAGTGTTTACCTCTCTGCTTAAACAAGGGGTCATTATTCCGTATAACGACGTTTCCTGTCAAAAAGATCAGAGACAAACCTCCTGACGAGTGGAGATTTGTCCAGGATTTACGATGTAAATGCAGCTGTGCATGCACGCTCGTCCGGAATCCTTATCTGATTACTCCAAAAGTTCCAGCCTCTGCAACATATTTACTGCCATAGATGTCTCAAATGCATTTTTTCAGTGTTCCGGTACACAAAGACAGTCCATTTTTGTTCACATTTGAATATAACGGTAAACCTTACACATTCACACGTTTGTGTTAAGGCTAAATGGTAAAAAACTCCAATATGTACAAAGAACAGTTACATTTTTGGGTCATGTCATTTCAGGACAGGGGAAAGCGCTTTCAGATCAGCGTATTGCATCATTGGCTGCTCTGCCAAAACCTGTCACTAAACCTGTCACGAAGCGACAGATGATGTCATTCTTGCGTGTGTGTTCATAACACACAGCTGTTGCTATGCTGCTGTGATGTTACATTAGTCCGTTCTCTGCTTGTAATTATGCCGAAGCTTCAAAGTCGTATTTATCATCTGAATTTGCCGAAACACTTTTAATATTCTGAAAGCCAAGACTTTGTTTATTCGAAAACAGATGTTGCTTTAATCCCATGTAATTGTAGAATGCACACAGTCTTCCTTTGAAGATGTATAAGTGAGGTGTCTTGAGTAGTCAAAATTACCTACAAATCATTGTACACATTAGTACATATTATTTTCCACTTGTTACCATTGTGAGTCTATTTTTTCATGCAGCTCTGTGTGATTTTGTAGCTACAATTCAGACTAATACACTACCAGAAGTGGAATAAGTACTCAGATATTGTACTTGAGTAAAAGTAGAAGTACCAGAGTGTTACAGTAACAGTCCTGCATTCAAAATGTTCCTCAAGTGAAAGTAGAAAAGTATTCTCATCTAAATATAGTGAAAGACAGTGAAAGTAGTCGTTGTGCAGATTGGTCCATTTCAGAATAATATATATATGATATGTTTTATAATGATTGATCATGAAAGTGTTCTCAAAGCTGGTGAAGGTGCAGCTAGTTTGAAGTACTTTGTAGACTGCAGGGTAGCTGGTGAAGGTGCAGCTAGTCTGAAGTACTTTGTAGACTGCAGGGTAGCTGGTGGAGGTGCAGCTAGTCTGAAGTACTTTGTAGACTGCAGGGTAGCTGGTGAAGGTGCAGCTAGTCTGAAGTACTTTGTAGACTGCAGGGTAGCTGGTGAAGGTGCAGCTAGTCTGAAGTACTTTGTAGACTGCAGGGTAGCTGGTGGAGGTGCAGCTAGTCTGAAGTACTTTGTAGACTGCAGGGTAGCTGGTGAAGGTGCAGCTAGTCTGAAGTACTTTGTAGACTGCAGGGTAGCTGGTGAAGGTGCAGCTAGTCTGAAGTACTTTGTAGACTGCAGGGTAGCTGGTGAAGGTGCAGCTAGTCTGAAGTACTTTGTAGACTGCAGGGTAGCTGGTGAAGGTGCAGCTAGTCTGAAGTACTTTGTAGACTGCAGGGTAGCTGGTGAAGGTGCAGCTAGTCTGAAGTACTTTGTAGACTGCAGGGTAGCTGGTGAAGGTGCAGCTAGTCTGAAGTACTTTGTAGACTGCAGGGTAGCTGGTGAAGGTGCAGCTAGTCTGAAGTACTTTGTAGACTGCAGGGTAGCTGGTGAAGGTGCAGCTAGTCTGAAGTACTTTGTAGACTGCAGGGTAGCTGGTGAAGGTGCAGCTAGTCTGAAGTACTTTGTAGACTGCAGGGTAGCTGGTGAAGGTGCAGCTAGTCTGAAGTACTTTGTAGACTGCAGGGTAGCTGGTGAAGGTGCAGCTAGTCTGAAGTACTTTGTAGACTGCAGGGTAGCTGGTGAAGGTGCAGCTAGTCTGAAGTACTTTGTAGACTGCAGGGTAGCTGGTGAAGGTGCAGCTAGTCTGAAGTACTTTGTAGACTGCAGGGTAGCTGGTGAAGGTGCAGCTAGTCTGAAGTACTTTGTAGACTGCAGGGTAGCTGGTGAAGGTGCAGCTAGTCTGAAGTACTTTGTAGACTGCAGGGTAGCTGGTGAAGGTGCAGCTAGTCTGAAGTACTTTGTAGACTGCAGGATAGCTGGTGAAGGTGCAGCTAGTCTGAAGTACTTTGTAGACTGCAGGGTAGCTGGTGGAGGTGCAGCTAGTCTGAAGTACTTTGTAGACTGCAGGGTAGCTGGTGAAGGTGCAGCTAGTCTGAAGTACTTTGTAGACTGCAGGGTAGCTGGTGGAGGTGCAGCTAGTCTGAAGTACTTTGTAGACTGCAGGGTAGCTGGTGAAGGTGCAGCTAGTCTGAAGTACTTTGTAGACTGCAGGGTAGCTGGTGAAGGTGCAGCTAGTCTGAAGTACTTTGTAGACTGCAGGGTAGCTGGTGAAGGTGCAGCTAGTCTGAAGTACTTTGTAGACTGCAGGGTAGCTGGTGAAGGTGCAGCTAGTCTGAAGTACTTTGTAGACTGCAGGGTATCTACACTGACTCACGATATGCTTTCGGGGTAGTACACGATTTGGGGGCTATTTGGAAGTGTAGACAATTCCTGAAATCTGATGGCAAACCAGTGCTTAACCATGTACTGGTTGCAGGCTTACAAGACGCCATTCTGCTAATGTCTTCCCAGACATTTTTTCCCTCATTTCGCTAAGTTGACACATGGGTGGGATCATGTGTCAAAAGGCGGGATGTTAGAGTCTATCAATCAGGAGTGGTTCACAAGGGGCTTCACAGTAACAGCACTGTGAAGCATGCTAATCTGCATTATGCAACATTCTGGTAGACCAGTTCTACAAACTAGCAAAATGCTGTGCAGACACAGGTCTGTCATGGACACAAGCTCTGCCCATTGTGCTGATGTACATGCGGATGCGGAAAAGAACACGGAGTCAACTCAGCCCATTTGAAATCGACCGAGAGAATACACTCACACACTCCATGGAACATTTCCCCCTCGTGATGAGGGCTCGCCTGGAGAGACGACAACGCAACCGTGAGCAATGTGAATGCTACTGGAGAGCCTGGACACTCATAGAATGGTTCCTCTGCATACTTGCCATGATAGTTGTGTTAGGACTAGTCCTATATTTTATGTATCCATTTCAGCACACAGCATGTCAGCCAAAATCGAGGTATCTAAGAGGTTCATGGGGAGAGCAGGGCGAACCACATTTATTTTATTTTGTTGTCTGTATGTATGTATCCGGCGCTGACCCGTGTGGCACATTTTACATAGACATCGCGCCCACAACTCAGACCCCGGAAAAGCGTAAGCAACCTTTGACGCCACTGTTGACATCCATAGGTACATCTACATTTAATCTATACATAGGTGATAACGACCATAGCAACATTGATGTGGGTCAGACCAGTAATGGGATCACC
>NW_027263280.1:0-32500 GCF_902827115.2 Pseudochaenichthys georgianus
AGCGAACCTGATTGATAAATGTTTAGTTCAGCCGGATCATCTCCACGTCTACTTTTATAACGTTCTACTCATAAATCTAAAGGCCAGAAGCAGTTGCATGGTACGCACCCTCTATTGAAAAAAGAGAACAACATATTGTGTCATGATGCGTGCCCTGCTCCGCCGCGCGTGCATCCTCTCCAAAGCGCTTCCACAGCAGCGACACATCGTGGATAATCATTTACACGAACGTGGTGAAAGCAGCGGCGGCGGTGACGATGACGATGACGATGACGATGATGATGCACAGTAGATATTCTCTCCCCAGAGTACATGATGGGACCAAGGTGATGTTTAGTACATGGTTTTAATAATACTTTAGCTTTTCAATGTTTGCCATTTCACACCATGAGCTGTTCAAATCACATGTGCCTTGATTTGCAAAATGTTCTCCTTTCTTTTATCAGTAGCTTTGAAGCTGTTGAGCTTTTCGTTGCCACAGTCCACTTTGGAGTGCATGAGATATTTCAGGATTGCACTTTTAACTCACTTGAAATGTTCTCACTGGCTTGCTTTCAAAACATAACAACGGCCATCATCTGTTCACTGGGACCATCGATGACACTACTGCTGCCACCCTGTGACCTCAGAGGCACCCTGTGACCTCAGAGGCACCCTGAGACCTCAGAGGCACCCTGTGACCTCAGAGGCACCCTGTGACCTCAGAGGCACCCTGAGACCTCAGAGGCACCCTGTGACCTCAGAGGCACCCTGAGACCTCAGAGGCACCCTGTGACCTCAGAGGCACCCTGAGACCTCAGAGGCACCCTGTGACCTCAGAGGCACCCTGTGACCTCAGAGGCACCCTGTGACCTCAGAGGCACCCTGAGACCTCAGAGGCACCCTGTGACCTCAGAGGCACCCTGTGACCTCAGAGGCACCCTGAGACCTCAGAGGCACCCTGTGACCTCAGAGGCACCCTGTGACCTCAGAGGCACCCTGTGACCTCAGAGGCACCCTGAGTCATGTTGTTCTGGAGCCGGGCCTGCACACGGCCACATGCTAAACACACTACAGAGCCCACTCCGTGTCCTGTTAGTGTTTACTTCCTGTCTGCCTTCTCCTGGCGATTGATCTGACGTCCAGCGCTCCGTCTTTTATCCTCTTTCTCTTTCTGGATCCTCCTTAGCAACCTTCATTGCAGTCCTTGACAGCGGTCTGTAGCTGGATTAACAACGTGTCACATGTTAACAAGTTACAATCAGAGTCGAGTATTCAGCTAACCCGTGTACAAGTTGTTAGCAGCCTTAAGGGCTACACAGTGGTTATGCTGCTACTCCACATCGCCCTTCACTGGAAGCACACTGAGCTGCACTAAACCACATGTTAGCATTTAAAATACCTAGCCATTCTTTTGCGGTTACTTTGGTGAAAGTAACTAAAAAGTAACTAAAGTAGTAACTCATGACATTTCAGAGACAGTAATGTTGTAATGTAACTTATGACTTTCAAAAGAGAGTAATAAGTAATATGTAATATATTACATTTTGGAAGTAACTTGCCCAACGCTGGTCCTGGCGTCACCGGCTCACGTGGGAACCAGTCGGACAAAAGTGCCACGAGTCGCTGAAAAAGAGTGACTCGTGTAATTGTGTATTCAACGAGTAAAGCAGAGCGAGGGTGCCCATATGTCTATCAAGTGCACTCAAAGAGCCACCAGTGCAGGCAGCTGCCGTCTGAAAGCAAGGAGATGGAGTAAATACTCAAACGGCTCCTCGAAATGATTCTTTTTACAAAAAGAAAATATAACTCATTTGTATTAATTTTACTTTTTTGTGAACAATAAGCACCTTTTGAAGTGTTGCAGTAAGACATGTTTTAGAACTCATGTTTTGATTGGATGAACAATTTAAGACTAAATACATTTAAAAAACGAAAGTCTACAGAAGTTGTTGAAGTTCTTTGAGTATGTTGTACTTAAATAAATAAGAACGTATTGGCCAATGAGTTATCTAGAAATATATTTGTTGATTTCAATATTCATGCATTTAAGTACTTTTGCATCAAACTAATTCATCATGGAGAAATTAAACAGGGCAGGGTCAGACAGAGCAGACAGGGCGGGGACAGGCAGGGTCAGGGGTCAGGCAGGGTCAGGGGTCAGGCAGGGTCAGACAGAGCAGACAGGGCGGGGACAGGCAGGGTCAGGGGTCAGGCAGGGTCAGGGGTCAGGCAGGGTCAGACAGAGCAGACAGGGCGGGGACAGGCAGGGTCAGGGGTCAGGCAGGGTCAGGGGTCAGGCAGGGTCAGACAGAGCAGACAGGGCGGGGACAGGCAGGGTCAGGGGTCAGGCAGGGTCAGGGGTCAGGCAGGGTCAGACAGAGCAGACAGGGCGGGGACAGGCAGGGTCAGGGGTCAGGCAGAGCAGGCAGGTCGGGGACGCGTCTATCGTTATTCCAACCCAGTTTAGATTTAACCACGCCCACTTCCACATTACGCAAGAACGTAGCTCTACGCGATAGCGTCATAGACTTCTTCTTCGGCAGTTATAGCGGTCGCGGTAAAGCAGGATATTGAATAGTTGTTTTTTATGTTTCCAAAGGATTTGTTGACTGAAAGTAAAGGATCCTGTGATCAAAGCCATATCGAAGAGTCCTGAGATTGTATTACTGGTGTTTTATCGTCTATAAATAGCCTGTGTGTATTCTCAAATGTCGTTTTCAGGACAAACAAGACGTTTTAAATATCTTATCAGCTGGTGTAAGTGCAGAATATTGAATAAATACATGTGTGAGTACATATAAGTGTGTGTTTATATGTTTATAAATGAATAAATGTGTGTGTATATATATATATATATATATATAAAACAGTATCATTAAATAATGCTGTGTGTGTATAAATGAATACATCTGTGTATATTTATGAATAAATACATGTGTGAGTACATATATAAGTGTGTGTGTATATGAATAAATGTATATAAATATATATTTAAAATAGTATCATTAAATAATGCTGTCAGATAAATTAAGTACACAGTAATAGTCAAGGTTATATTCAATAGTCTGCACTTACACCAGCTGATAAGATATTTAAAACGTCTTTTGTTTGTCCTGAAAACGACATTTGAGAATACACACAGGCTATTTATAGATGATAAAACACCAGTAACCCAATCTCAGGACTCTTCGATATGGCTTTGATCACAGGATCGTTTACTTTCAGTCAACAAATCCTTTGGAAACATAAAAAACAACTATTCAATATCCTGCTCATCCTGCTTTACCGCAACCGCTATAACTGCCGAAGAAGAAGTCTATGACGCTATCGCGTAGAGCTACGTTCTTGCGTAATGCGGAAGTGGGCGTGGTTAAATCTAAACTGGGTTGGAATAACGATAGACGCGTCGGGGACAGGCAGGATCAGGGTCAGGCAGAGCAGGCAGGTCGGGGACAGGCAGGATCAGGGTCAGGCAGAGCAGGCAGGTCGGGGACAGGCAGGATCAGGGTCAGGCAGAGCAGGCAGGTCGGGGACAGGCAGGATCAGAGTCAGGCAGAGCAGGCAGGTCGGGGACAGGCAGGATCAGGGTCAGGCAGAGCAGGCAGGTCGGGGACAGGCAGGATCAGGGTCAGGCAGAGCAGGCAGGTCGGGGACAGGCAGGATCAGGGTCAGGCAGAGCAGGCAGGTCGGGGACAGGCAGGATCAGGGTCAGGCAGAGCAGGCAGGTCGGGGACAGGCAGGATCAGGGTCAGGCAGAGCAGGCAGGTCGGGGACAGGCAGGATCAGGGTCAGGCAGAGCAGGCAGGTCGGGGACAGGCAGGATCAGGGTCAGGCAGAGCAGGCAGGTCGGGGACAGGCAGGATCAGGGTCAGGCAGAGCAGGCAGGTCGGGGACAGGCAGGATCAGGGTCAGGCAGAGCAGGCAGGTCGGGGACAGGCAGGATCAGGGTCAGGCAGAGCAGGCAGGTCGGGGACAGGCAGGATCAGGGTCAGGCAGAGCAGGCAGGTCGGGGACAGGCAGGATCAGAGTCAGGCAGAGCAGGCAGGTCGGGGACAGGCAGGATCAGGGTCAGGCAGAGCAGGCAGGTCGGGGACAGGCAGGATCAGGGATCAGGCAGAGCAGGCAGGTCGGGGACAGGCAGGATCAGGGTCAGGCAGAGCAGGCAGGTCGGGGACAGGCAGGATCAGGGTCAGGCAGAGCAGGCAGGTCGGGGACAGGCAGGATCAGGGTCAGGCAGAGCAGGCAGGTCGGGGACAGGCAGGATCAGGGGCAGGCAGAGCAGGCAGGTCGGGGACAGGCAGGATCAGGGTCAGGCAGAGCAGGCAGGTCGGGGACAGGCAGGATCAGGGATCAGGCAGAGCAGGCAGGTCGGGGACAGGCAGGATCAGGGTCAGGCAGAGCAGGCAGGTCGGGGACAGGCAGGATCAGGGTCAGGCAGAGCAGGCAGGTCGGGGACAGGCAGGATCAGGGTCAGGCAGAGCAGGCAGGTCGGGGACAGGCAGGATCAGGGTCAGGCAGAGCAGGCAGGTCGGGGACAGGCAGGATCAGGGATCAGGCAGAGCAGGCAGGTCGGAACCGGGTAGGCAGTCTGATAAGTGGCAGCGGGTGTGCGTCTGGTGAGGGTTTGAATACTGCAGTAAAGCTGATGGGTGCAGAAGAGACAGAGAGTGAGAGAAACGTGGGTGTGGTCAACGGGTGAGACGGTGGATGGAAACTACGGGTGCACGATGGAGCAGACTGACTTCAGGAAAGTTGAGGTTAGAATGTAATGTAAGAAATGTAAAACAGTGAATTAAGGTTTATATTAGAAAAGGTTCGCAGCATGATATATCTGTGTGATTGTCACATTGTAACGAGAGAAGGTAAAAGCGTGGACCATTTTCTTCAAATAAAACCATCCCACCTTTTGGACTGGGACAACTTAAAGAGGGCAGACGGTGGTCTTCCCTCGCAGCAGGCTGCGCACAGGAGGCCCCTGGCTCAATGGAAAAGTACTGGAGCCCCAAAATGTGTTTAGGCCATGCCATAGGAGAACATGTCCGGACACGTCCAGTCATGCACACCTGAGGTCATGACCTTCCCTCACATCTATGGGTTTGAAGGTGTGTCTTGGTCCTCTGTCCCTGCGTGCAGCATGAAAGCACTGGCTGAGAGGCAGAACGCCACAGGACCAGCCGGTCTCTGGGCACAAACCAAGTAGCACTTTAATTCATTCATGTGATCTAACAAATGTAATATGAACCATATCTGCTGTTTATATTATTGCTTGTGATTGAGATGAAGTGGACATCTGTTGAGTATTTTATCATAACATAGTTTGATTGATTTGAATTCAAGCCCAAAAAGGCAGCGGGTCCACCAGACCCGAGAACACTGGCTGAGTGACAAACATGTGAACACCATACAAGGGTTAAGTTAGAATTATGTTAAGCCCGAGAGACCCCGGTACCGGGGTACTGCCGCAACATCTGCAGGAAACAGTGTCTGAGGGCATTTAATAAACTATGAATGTGTTTGTTACGGTGAGTGAAGCAAGCAGGACCCAAATGCAGATAACGCTGAAAAAAGCCTTTATTTCAAGAATAAAATTAGCAAAACTAGGGCAGCCAGGGTGGGTGGAGGGGGTCTGGAGGACAGCGGAGGACCCGGAAGGGATCTCGGGCGGACGGCCCGGGGGCAAGGCAGAGTCCAAGGTGGGGGTCTCGGGCGGACGGCCCGGGGGCAAGGCAGAGTCCAAGGTGGGGCGAAGGCCACAGCGGGCGAACTCAGGGGGCCAAGCATGAGAGTGAAGGCAGCGGCAGGAAGAGTCAGGGCGCCGGGCTCGAGGGCGAAGGCAGCGGCTCTCAGGGGGCCGGGCTCGAGGGCGTAGACCGCGGCTCTCAGGGGGCCGGGCTCTTGGACGAAGACCAGACAGCTCCGGAGGCCGGGCAGGAAAGCGCTGACGGGACAGCTCCGGAGGCCGGGCAGGACCCGGTGTCGGCCGGACAGGAACCGGAGCCGGTGGGACAGGCTTCGGCAGGATCCCCTACGGATGAGGACCAGGAGTTGGCAGGATCCCCGGCGAGACAGATGACGGCGGGAACTCCAACGGAACAATACATGGGATTGGCAGGACCCCCGGCAGAGGAGTCGGCGGCGGGACCTCCAACGGCACAGGACATAGGGTTGGCAGGACACCCGGCAGAAGAGTAGTCGGCGGGACACCCAACGGGACAGGACATAGAGTTGGCAGGACCCCCAGCGGAACCTGCAACGGCACAGGACATAGGGTTAACAGGACCTCCAGCAGAACCTCCAACGGCACGGACATAGGATTGGCAGGACCGCCGGCAGAGGAGTAGTCGGAGGGGCCTCCAACGGCACAGGACATAGGATTGGCAGGACCGCCGGCAGAGGAGTAGTCGGAGGGGCCTCCAACGGGACAGGACATGGGATTGGCAGGACCCCCAGCAGAGGAGTAGTCGGAGGGGCCTCCAACGGGACAGGACATGGAGTTGGAAGGACCCCCAGCGGAACCTCCAACGGACCAGGACACTGGGTAGGGACTTGAGACGTGACTCGAGAGGGGACTTGAGAGGAGACTCGAGAGGGGAACCAAGGGGGAACTCGAGAGGGGACTCGAGAGGAGACTCGAGAGGGGAACCAAGGGGGAACTAGAGAGGGGACTCGAGAGGGGACTCGAGAGGAGACTCGAGAGGGGAACCAAGGGGGAACTAAAGAGGGGACTCGAGGAGGGACTCGAGGAGGGACTAGAGGAGGGACTAGAGGAGGGACTAGAAGAGGGACTAGACAAGAGACTTGAGAAGGGAACTCGAGAGGTGACTAGAAAGGTGACTCGAGAGGAGACTCGAGAGGGGAACCAAGGGGGAACTAAAGAGGGGACTCGAGGAGGGACTCGAGGAGGGACTAGAGAAGTGACTCGAGGTGGGACTATAGATGGGACTTGAGGAGGGACTTGAGAAGGAAATTGAGTAGGGACTAGAGATGGGACTAGAGAAGGGACTAGAGAAGGGAATTGGGAAGGGACCAGAGGAGGGACTAGAGAAGGGACCAGAGGAGGGACTAGAGAAGTGACTAGAGATGGAACTCAAGATGGAACTCGAGAGGTGACTTGAGAGGGGACTTGAGAGGGGACTCGAGAGGAGACTGGAGAGGGAACTCGAGAGGTGACTGGAGAGGGAACTCGAGAGGTGACTCGAGAGGGGACTCGAGAGGGGACTCGAGAGGGAACTCGAGAGGTGACTCGAGAGGGGACTCGAGAGGTGACTCGAAAGGAGGCTCGAGAGGTGACTCGAAAGGAGGCTCGAGAGGTGACTCGAGAGGTGACTCGAAAGGAGGCTCGAGAGGTGACTCGAAAGGAGGCTCGAGAGGTGACTCGAGAGGGGACTCGAGAGGTGACTCGAAGGAGGACTCGAGAGGTGACTCGAAAGGAGGCTCGAGAGGTGACTCGAAAGGAGGCTCGAGAGGTGACTCGAGAGGTGACTTGAGAGGGAACTCGAGAGGTGACTCGAGAGGTGACTCTAAAGGAGGCGTGAGAGGTGACTCTAAAGGAGGCTCGAGAGGTGACTCGAGAGGGGGCTCGGGAGGGGACTCGAGAGGTGACTCGAGAGGTGACTTGAGTGGCCTCGAAGGATAACCCTCCTGCATGGATCACAATGGAATCCCTGTCACTTGTTGTTGTTGTTGTTGTTGTTGTTGTTGCCCATAAACCTTTATATTTACGCAGCAAATAAAATAAAATAAATTAAAGAGACAAGGAGCCCCTTTCTCAAAAACACGATTTTGGTTTGGCACAGTGTTCTGAAATAATTTGGTGAGATACAGAACCTTTCCCAATTCTCACCAATTGTTGGTAATGATGGATTTCAGCCAGGCAGGGCAGACCCAGACTTTAACATGCGGTCTACCAAAGGTATTGGTAAAGAAGCTACATGTATGTCAATGAAAGAGCTCAGAACCACATGTGGAATTCCTGCAAAGCACTTCTTCAAATATCTCCGACTCTGGAGTTGTATAAGGTCCTGCCAGGGTAGCTCAGAACTTCCCCCTCAGTCCACTTTAGGAAACATAGTTTTGAAACATCAAGAAGCCAGGGGTCAAGTATCCTTATTATACAATCCTTTTGCAAATTAATGTAAATAATCCTCAAACAATATATTGCAGGCCTGGAGGAAATTGGAATTAAAACTAATTATAACAGGAGGAATGGTCGAAGGCTTGCTCCGTGGCTCAAACAACGAACACACACTCCAAATGACTACAGTATACATGGCTAACCAGACGGTCCATTACTCCAGCTAGGTTGCACCACTTTAATCCTAATATTCCTGATGCATGCATTACATGTACCAACGTGAAGGGGGCGCTCTTTCACTGTATGTGGGAGGGCCAACAAATCATCTCCTTTTGGAAAGGGGTGTTTGAGCTGATTAGTGTGTGTATTGGTAAAGAGGTACCTCTCGATCCTACATTGTGTATCCTGAATATATACCCTCATGACTTTGTAACTTCCAAGAATGTAACGTTTCTGCTCAATGCTTGCTTTTTGGAGGCTAAACAGTGCAGGATGGAAGGAGCCATCGACCTGTGAACTTTCTCAACGGCTGAAAGGGATAACTTTATACCTTGCTCTTGAAAGGATACGGGTTTTCCTTAAAAACAAGCTGGATAGGTATTGGGAAATCTGGAAAAGCTTTTCGACTTCCTGGAGCATAATGGTCGACAACATGAGCGGGAGAATGAAGACACTTGAATATTATTTGGGCTGTGTTTCTATTTTCTTTTCTTCTTTATTTATTTTTCTGTTTTGTTTGTTTTGCTGATAGAAAGTCTCTCTTGTTTACTAAGTGTCATTTCTATGCATAAAAACGAATAAAGAGATGTTTGAAATTATTTTCAATAATGATCAATAATGTCATAAAACGAATAAATTGACGTTTTCATAATGTCAATTCTTTAGATGTCTTCTTTTGGGGACGAAACTATTTTAATGTAAATAATACATTTGGTGAATTATACTTTTGTTAACTATTTTAATAAAGCTGCTTCATAACCTTTGAGCGGCAGTGGATATGAAATGGTGCCACAGAAACATTATACAAGTGTACATTTGTTAACACTAGAGGTCTTTACCATCCTCTGTCTCACTGTGTGGCAGGTGGAGCTGGCAGACGGCAGCTTCATCAGAACTCTTCACCTCGAACAGCGGCCCTGCTGCCTGCTTGCCAGCTGATTGGAGGAGACTCTCCTCCCAAGGGACCGTCCTGTCCAGAAGCTCCGCCTCCTGAGCCATGACGAACACCAGGCCAGTCGAAGCACACTGGAACTCACCTGGACCAGGACACCTGAACCTGTAGACACACAGGGGACAGGTTACTACACCAAGCCTTCACTGGCCTGTGTTCTGACTGACCGGTGTTCATCCAGCTGGAGTCTGACCTGCAGGAGGGTGTGTTGAAAGATCTGAAACACCTGATGGTTACAGGAACATCACTGAAGATGTGTTCACATGCATCGGAATGTGTGTGCATGTGTGCAAAAACAAAACAATCCTACACACAGAAGCATTATTTTATGTATGTCTGTTAGAAAGAGATTGGATGCAATACGTCATGGTGAAAGACATGAAATGAAACACAATAAAATAAACCTATATTTTGAATGTGTTTAAATAATGTTTGCTCATGTTATAGGATCACCTGTATGGAGATCCAGTTGTGTGTTCAGGTGAGAAGGATTCAGGAGGAGGAGGAGCCTGGAACAAAAAGTTATTCATGTATTATTTGAAAAATGCAAATTAGTCTGGATCATATGAGTTCATCGTCAATTTCAAACGGTCAAAACACAGTATTACCAGCCAATCACAGCACATCATTACCAGCCAATCACAGCACAGTATTACCAGCCAATCACAGCACATAATTACCAACCAATCACAGCACAGTATTACCAGCCAATCAGAGTACAGTATTACCAGCCAATCAGAGTACAGTATTACCAGCCAATCACAGCACATTATTACCAGCCAATCACAGCACAGAAGTACCAGCCAATCACAGTACAGTATTACCAGCCAATCACAGAACAGAAGTCCAGTATAGGAATATTTCCCATTTTGTCGGGGATCCAGATATTTCAAATGGCATCATCATATACATGTATTGCATCAACTTGGTGATGTGTAATCCTCGTAGACACACCTCCCATTAAAAAAAGAAACAAAAACTAATTAAATAGAAATATTCTTAACTCATAATCGAATACCTGAATCATGTTGATCAATTGTGAGCGTTATAGCGTTTAAATTGATAGCCCTAACAATTATATTTGAATTCAGTGGTGAAATAAATACACTTCTCTCTGTTCAACTGCTCCTCTCTCACCGTTCTGTCTGTCTCCACATCGGAGTCACCTGATCGAGAGAAGAGGTGAAATATTAAACTTGAACAAAGAGAACATTTAGCAGCCAAAATGATTGAATAGAGCTGTAACAAAATGGAATTAAAATATATTGTTGTTGTACTATAAAGACCTTTGAAGATCAGATGTAATGTAGAATATCTTGATGAATGGAGGATATGGCTTCAGTACTCACAGGTCTTCTGGATCTTGGCTCTGATCGTCTCATAATCTCTGATCCTGCAGGGATGAACACAATCCAACAGTTTTAGATCAGGATTAAATAGGTGTTTGTTCTTTGAGTCAGCTTCAGAGTCCTCATCCCATCATAACTTCTCTGCAAACACTACGACTGACTGCCACAGCTCTCAGCTGCATCACAGGAAGTAACCAGTCATTGGAAACTAAAAACAGACTACCTTTTCTTCTGTGAAATCCCTTATGTCTGTTAGAGAGTTGATTATTAAAGTGTGGTTTTGCATTTCCAGCTGGCCTTCTATAGTTGATGGAAGAATGAAAGAGCATGCAGTCAGTGGGTAACATCACTGATCTGTTTCCCCAGTGAGAGAAACACCTCCCTGAGTTTAATACAATACTGCTGAACCAGCAGAGACCCCTTACATTCCTCCAGAGTTACATTTTCAAAGTTAAAGTTTTTGAGAACCAGGGAAAAGGGGTGAAAATGAGAACATGTATCCAAAAATAGTGCCTCATAATGATGGTAGAGTCCCCTCAAACTCCCCTTACATTCCTCCAGAGACCAGTTTGCAAACTTAAAGTTCTGTAAGACCAAGGCTGGGGGGTCCCCAGGCATCAAATCTATCCGAGCCAGAGTGCACATGGAGCAGATACATTCCTCCAGGATGTCAGACAGCCGTCTTTTTGCGCCCAAAATCCGGGTTTCCGATTTTGTGCAGACTGTAGTCTGAAATGGATGGATGAAGATTTTCGACGGAGAAGGGGAAATGAAGCCCCGGACACTTTTCCACTTCTCCGTTGCAACTTACAACGGAGAAGGGGAAAAACGTCCCGAAGCGCCAAAGGGTTGAGCTTTTTCGAGCTACTACTCCGTTGGCAACTATGAGCACCCACATTCGGCCTGGAACCTCCAGGATGTGTGGCCAAAGCTCCATAAACTGACAGAATCACCCAGAAATGTCACTTTTCTAGCCCAAAAATATACAAATACATTTAAACAGTAAAAGGTACAATTGTTCTCCGGATTACCCGGAATTGGATTTATATAGCCCCATGATAGTGATTACAAATCATTTTCATGATTAAAGCATATGCAGGACCCCAATAAGCTCCAGATTATGTGCATTGTTTCAGGGAACCACATTAATGATAACATAAATGCATTTAAATGCAAAAATAATGATTGAAAAACATTTTAGGAGGAAAAGTGTGGAGAGAACTTCACCTTCTAAGGCGGAAATAGTGATTAAAATGCGGGGGAACTGTCTTAAATATGGACATAGAGTACCCGGAGAACCAGGCTGCTGCAGCAGCAGCAGCAGCAGCAGCAGCAGCAGCAGCAGCAGGACAAAGACAACCAGGGTGAAAACATAACATTTTACCCGGGAATAGTGTTCTAAACATGGGTGCATTAGTGTTAAAAGTCGGGGGAACTGTTTTAAATCAGGACAAAGACAACCAGGGTCGAAACATAACATGTTTACCCGGGAATACGTGTTTGAAAGGCGGGGAAAAGTTGTTTGAAATAGTTTGATACCTCCAGGGCGCATCACTGCACTTTACAAGCCAGAAATAATGTTTAAATGGTCGGGGAAAGTGCTTTTAAACGTCTGGAAGAGAGTTTTAGCCTGTCATTTTACACGATATCCTTTAACATTGAACCTCTCCTGGAAATGCACAGAATATGTACATTTTCAGGAGAGGGTGAATGTTAAATGATATCGTGCAAATGTACAGGCTAAAACCCAGGAATAAGTGTTTGAAAGGAGGGGAAAAGTTCTTTTGAATAGTCTGATACTACCAGGGCGCATCGCTGCACTTTACAAGCCAGGAAAAGTGATTATATAAAATGTGTATTCATTGGAATAAACCCCTTGAGATGCACCCTCTCGTTTTCAAGGGGGTCCCGACAATAGCAACAACTTACAGACATACATAAACAAAAAGACAAAATGCAAAACATGACACACAAGACAAACCACATACGTACAATTCAAGCGATGCACACAATCATTACAATTTGAGACAGTCAAGCAAATCAGTTTAATCAATATCAGTTTCATTAATAAGTAAGTAAGTACAGACCAGTTGAAAGTGAGATGATAATGCATTTTTAAACATACCCAATGATGCAAGAGATCTAATGGCAACAGATAAAGTATTCCAGTCAGTTGGGGCTTTGAACATGAACGCTCTTCTGTCAATGCATTGTTTTGCAGAGGGGACGGATAAATAAATCTGAACAGAATGTCTAACTTGATGATTTGGCGAGTAGGGTACAAAATACTGCTTTAAATAATGGGGATAGTTAAGATAAAGGCATTTAAATATCAGCTGAAGCCAATGCATGTGTCTTCTTACATTTAAAGAAGGCCATTTCAGTTGGTTATACATTGTGCAGTGATGTGTACGAAAAGCACAACCAAGAACAAATCTGCATAGTCTGTTGTAGGCTATGTTGAGTGGAGCAAAATCTGATTTATGTGCATTTTGGTAGACAACATCACAATAGTCCATAATCGGAAGAATAAGTTGAGAAGCAATTCTCTTCCGGACACTGAGCGTAAAACAATTGAGAGAGCGGTGTAAAACACAGATTCCTTAATAGACTTTTTGTATTACATGCTTTGTATGTAGTGTAACCTGTTACGTCCGAGAGACCCCGGTACCGAGGTACTGCCGCAACATCTTGCAGGAAACAGTGTCTGAGGGCATGTTCATTTAATAAACTATGAATGTTTTATATCCATGTAACGGGAAGAAACTCATCTAACTGATCATTTTAACTTTTTCTCAAAAAAGAACCCACAATGCTAACACAGAGCCTCTGAATTAGCAACGAGCGAAAAATGCTAACAGATGACTACATCGAACAACACGTCATTTCACATCGTGAGGTGACACAGAATCGAAGGATACCCTCATTATCACTCAATTATACGAACTCGCGGAGATGATAATAAGAACAGACATCAAAACATGTGGCGCTAGGTAGCTAAAAACGCTAACATGGCTCACCTGTGTCGTAGTCTGGTCAAAAGTGATCTTCAATGGCATTAAAACGATACAAACGCTGCTGAAGTTAATCCATAGGTTAATCCAATGTGTCCCTTTGAAATTATTTCTGATAATCCATGAGCCATAAACCTGCTTTTCCGTTTCCCGATGTCAGAGCTAGAGCTATAGCTCTATAGCTTCACTCTCATGCAAAACTGCGTGCACAAAGCCCCCACCTTTTTTTTTGACCGTGTGAGTGGCGAGATCCCCCTTCGATTCTATTGGCTCTAACGGTCAGAAAGAGATGTCAATCACCAACATCGACCAATGGGTTCCAGAGAAACGGTAAAACCCCCATGTCCACCCAAACCACCTCAGAGGTGGAGTTTTTGTGGCTAAACTTCTCTAAAAAGGTCAAAGGTCACTTGTTTTGCATCAATCTTGATACAGGGTACTTATTATACGTTTTAATTTGGATTCCTAAAGCTTTCAGTCTACCATCCCATCATTCAAGGGTAGTTTTTACTATAAGTAAGAAAGACGGACACTATAATTTATAGTTTTTTTACTGTGTTTTCTTTAAAATAAAAAACATCTATATTCATTCTGACTCTTCTACATCCAACTCACAGGTTTATCATTACTTTGAGAGAAAAAGATTATTAATTTAACCCGAGAATATTGAATATCTCAATATCATAAGTATTGAGATAATGTGACAGTTGATTATAAATTATTTTCTCCAAAACTTTGGAAATAGAGCAGATTATAGAGATTGGTCTATCATTATCTGTATCAAGTAAATCCCCACCTTTATGCCGTGGAGTGACGCGTGCACATTTCCAAACAGACGGCAACTCACAGGTGGACAAAGACAGGTTGAACAAATCAGCAAGTGGTACATGAGAATATGGGACGCCAGTTTTATGAACCTGTTTTCTAGACCATCGAGTCCTGCACTGCCATCCACTTTTAATTCTGCGATAGCATTATGAACTTTGTGCGGTAGAATCTTCTTAAAAGAAAAAGCACTGTCAGTATGAGTTACTATTAGAAATACCAGTCGTGAAATAGGAGTCAGATAGTAGTGTGGAACAAACATTAGCGAAATGCTGATTAAATATTTGGGCAATGGATAATGGGTCATGAATTATTGTATCAGCAGTTCTCATTTTATTAATAGAATGTTTACCTGATTTATTTAAAATAGATTTAATTTTAGTCCAAAATTGCTTGGGATTCTTAAAGTCCGATGTGAGAGATTCTTTAGAGTAGTTCGATTTAGCATTTCGGGTTTTGGTTTTACTCAGATTTCGAAGATGCCTGTATACTTCCCAATCGGCTATAGTTCTTGAATGACGATATATCGACCATGCTTTATCCCTTTCCCTAAAGAGACTGATGAGTTCAGAATTGATCCAAGGGAGAAGTTGACCTTTGACCTTAACCGTTCTCACAGGTGCATGTTTGTTCATGACATCAGTGAGCTCTTTATGCAGAAAATCGCAAGCATCTTGTACAAAAGGTATTAGTTGAAATCTGTCCCAATTAAGGGCAACAACATCATTAATAAATAAATCAACATTCAATTTCTTATATTGTCTGATTTTGACTAGTTTTGGAGGCAGTTTAATTAATTTGATTTGCCATACGCAATAAACAATTGAATGATCGCTGAAGCAATCCGACATGACACCAGCTTTTAAGTCAGGTGTGACACCAGAACCCAGTCAAGCAGAGATTGGGTTCTAAGAGTGATACGAGTTGGCTCATTAATTAGCTGTTTAACACTGAAAAGTCTTTTCTCTCCATCAGATGATTTATCCAACCAATGTTTGTTGAAATCACCAAGCAAGATTGTTTCATTTCCGCAGCACATGGAGTTGATGGTGTCAATGATGTGGTTAAAAGACTCTGCAGGTGAAGAAGGTGGCGGCCGACAGATGCTACCAATAGTTAAGCATTTATTTTCATGAAATATAATTTTAAGGCAAGGCAAGGCAAGTCAAGGCAAGTTTATTTATATAGCACTTTTCAACGCAAGGCAATTCAAAGTGCTTTACAAAAAAAATGAAAGACATTAAGCATTATAAAAGAAAAGCTAATAAAATAAACATTAAGGAAAAATACATGGATAAAAGTTACAGTGCAGTCTAAAATATGAATAGTTCAATTAAAAGCAGCGACAAAAAGAAAAGTCTTCAGCCTGGATTTAAAAGTAGTAAGAGTTGCAGCGGACCTGCAGGTTTCTGGGAGGTTGTTCCAGATATTTGGAGCATAATAACTGAACGCTGCTTTACCATTTTGAATGCATTTAAGAAAAATGCATTCAAACTGTAGAGGCTCTATAGAAGTAGCAATTAGCTCAGTCACAAGGTCAGAGGAGACATACATAGCCACACCTCCACCCCTGCTGCATCTATCGGATCTGTAAAGCAAATAATTTGTGATATGTAGTTCACTATCGGAAATGTTACGACTAAGCCAAGTCTCAGAGAGTGTGATGATTTTAGGTTTATGTAGAACAACCCATATCCGAAGTAAATCAATGTTGGGCAATAGGCTCCTGATATTCAAATGAATGATTGTTATACCCTTTAACTCATCCAGTCTGGAAATAATAGCAAATAATGTTCCTGTCACTTGTTACGCATACATGCGATTCATGATTGTAAAGATTGCTAGATTCAACCATTAATGTAAAACAGATAAAACATTCAAACACAAAAAGAAAAAGACATAAAACACAAAACAACCTTTAAGAAGGCCCAGCAGCCCTGGACACCAAATCCCAGAGCATCACCACGAGTACACTTAAACATAATACATAATTACACAGAGCTCAGTCTGCTTTACGGAGAGGATAAAGAGGTCGTAGCTCAAAGAAATTCAAAGAAGTGACGTCAACGTCACTGTAAAATGTAAACAAACCACTGAAAGAGCCAGGCGGGTGCCCACCTGTTATATAAAGCTATAATAAACACAAAAGAGAGTGTCAACACCATCTCAGCAGTCATGACACGTCACGTGAACAGGTCTCTGTTTTTAGAGAAGATGAGAAAAATAAAAAAAAAGAGAAGAAACCGAGGAGAAAGTCGCTTAGCTGCACCATCGAAGTGGATCAACATGCTACCATCAGCAGCAGCCTCATCTCTGGGGATGTTCGTCACCCAGGAGGGTTTGAGGTGGACATGAAGACTGCCTCCGCGTCTTTGTGGGTAGAGAAGCGTTGTTGTGTGCCATCAACAACAACGCAGAGGGTGCACGGGTAGAGGAGAAAGTACTTCATGTTGAGTTCACGGAGCTTGCGTTTGACTGGATCGAAGCTCCGGCGTCTTCTGGTAAGCTTGGGACTGAAATCGGGATATATGCTGATGCGTTTCCCGTTGTAGTCCAGAGACTTTTTCTCCCTGGCAAGACGAAGGATTTTCACTTTGTCCTGGAAGTTCAGCAGCTCGATCATGATGGCCCGCGCGCGGGATGGGTAGGGAAGGCATCTGGCCCCAGAAGGCATCTGGCCCCAGCAGCTGCGGGATGAGCCGAGTCAGGGAACTGTGTATCCTGCTCCAGGTACTTTGAATGGGATCCATGTTTGAGTCAATGTGAGTCAGCATGTCGGTCTTGATTTGCTGAATCGCGTCACACAAAGTTAGCAGAGGCATGTTTCCCTCCATAGTTGCAAATGCAAAAAAGACACTAATCCAGAGACCGTAGTGAGCCGCTTTGTATTTTATATTCAAATGTTCATGGGTTCAGATCATGTGGATCAACGACATCAGCTTTAAAGAGCTCATTTAACAGCGACAAACATACGAGCTTGAGATGCGCTTACTCACGCTGCGACCATCTTGGATAGAACCTGATTGAATCCTGGGTATACATTTTTTAAATAGTCTGATACCTCCAGGGCGCATCGCCGCACTTTACAAGCCAGGGAAGGTGCCTGAATCCTGGATAAACATTGTTTAATAGTTTAAGTGTTTTTAAATGTACTGAACAGAGTTTTGTCACTTTCATAACTCTCCCGTCATTGACCGGAGAAATGGGGTCGATTTTGTTTTCAATCTGACCGTTAATATTCCAGTGAGACGAAGTTCGTCACATGGCCGGAGGGATCCCATGTTCATTTTGTAACAAAACCGGGGCATTCCCTCACCTCGCCGCCTTCTTGCCCGACCTTGTGCCCGGCCTCCTGAGTTCCCCAGCAGCTTTCGCCCTCGAGCCCGGCCCCCTGAGTTCGCCCGCTGTGGCCTTCACCCCTTTTTTAACTCCTCTAAATCTGCCTTGCCCCCGGGCCGTCCGCCCGAGACCCCCTCCTCGAAATCTGCCTTTCCCCCTTCTGTTCCACCTGAGACCACCTTCTGTTCCTCTGCCTTGCCTCTGGGCTGTCGACCCAGACCCATCCTCCGGACCCCCTCCACCCACCCTTTTCGAAATGTTGGACTTTGTTTTGGACGTCTGGATTCCGTCCCTTGAGGGGGGGGTTCTGTCACGATCTTGGTGTTATGTCACGGTTTCAGTGTCGTCTGTCTGGTAATGGGTTTTGTTTTGCTGTTCTGTTCTCCCTGTCTCTTGCTTTCCTCCTGTGTCTCATTGTGTTCACCTGTTGCCCTTGTGTTTCTGCCTCCCTTACCCAGCTGTTTCTCGTCCCGTGATTACCCCTCTCTGTATGTTGTCTTCCCTGTGTTCCCCTGTCGGTTCATTGTTTGTTTTTCCTGTCTCCCTCCATGTCAGTCACGGCCAGTTTTGGTAATATATCTTCCTTGTGCTACTATGTGTTTTATGTTATGTCATTTGCCATCAGCTTTTGGAATAAAGCTCGCCTTTTGTTTATAGACCTTTTGTCGTCTGCTTTTGGGTCCTACCATTTTACATTACATCGCATTTAGCTGAGGCTTTTATCCAGATCGACTTACAATACGTTCGTTCGACCAACAAGATACAACCTTGAGGAAAACAGAATCATAAAGTACATCAGGCTTCATAGAGCAAAAACATTTCAAGTGCTCCTCAACTGGCTTTAGATAAGCTAGCCCTTTATTAGCATATAAGTGCTTTGTTAATAGTTCTATCGCTCGAAGTGGAGTCGAAAGAGATGAGTTTTCAGTCTGGAAGGTATGTAAGCTATCTGCTGTCCTGATGTCAATGGGGACCTTTTCCGCGATCATAACAATAACAGTGAAAGAATAATAGTTTCTTTAGAAAACAATCAACTGTTACGACAACATTTACAAACGTATGGATGTAATATATGTATGATGAAGAATCAGGTTGAATAACTAATGAAACATGAGATCTCCAGCAGTAACAGAGAGTCAGTGAACTGACCTGAGCGTCTCCAGTCTGCAGTCTGGACTCTCCAGAAGATCTCTCAGCAGCTCCCCTCCTGAATCCTCCAGATTGTTCTCACTCAGGTCCAGATCTCTCAGATGGGAGGGGTTGGACTTCAGAGCTGAGGCTAGAGCAGAACAGCTGATCTCTGTCAAACTGCAGCGCCTCAGTCTGAATAAAGAAATCATGATGAGGAGAAAAATCAGTTTATAATCCAGTCAGATGTTCAGGTCTGAAATGTGTAGCTCATCATCACTGCGTCCTAATCAATGATCTTATCCCTGAATTACAGAGACTTTCATTCTGTTATTGTGGATCATCATTATATCAGCCTTCTGTTTATTATCTGTGAAAACACGTCTAAATGATGGAACATCAACATTTCTATGGCAGAAAGTAAACTTTACGTACAACTAATATTAGTTCAGAGGACCTTCTTTATTCAGACCATTTACTAAAGAAAACATACATTTACTTTAACAAAGTGGAAGAATAATAGTTTCTTTAGGAAACAATCAACTGTTGGGACAACATTTACAAACGTATGGATGTGATATATGTATGATGAAGAATCAGGTTGAATAACTAATGAAACATGAGATCTCCAGCAGGAACAGAGAGTCAGTGAACTGACCTGAGAGCCTCCAGTCTGCAGTCTGGACTCTGCAGAAGATCTCTCAGCAGCTTCCCTCCTGAATCCTTCAGATCGTTGAGACTCAGGTCCAGATCTCTCAGATGGGAGGGGTTGGACTTCAGCGCTGAGATCAGAGCAGAAGAGCTGATCTCTGACAACCTGCAGTCCCACAGTCTGAATAAAGAAAACATGATGTAACTTTAGAAAACAATGTTCCTGTTTGAAATACCTCCAGGTTTAATAATCAGCTCAGAGTAAAGCCCTCATCCCTCCTCTAGTCTGATGAGCTCTGAGAGAACATTAAGGACTGTCTCAATGAGCCCTTCACTTCCTCTCGGGTGATTACAAAGATACCTGAACATATTTATCTAGCATCAAGTGTCTTCCACCAGACCTGGGGCCTCATTTATAAAATTGGCTTACGCTCAAAAGATGGCCTACTCAAACTTGACGGGATAATGTGCGGTCTTCCATGGACACTGACCAATGCATACACGGTACGCCCAAAACGGGAGGGATTTTTATCCAAGGCGACTTACAATAAATGCATTCGACCAAGACGATACAAACTTGAAGAAAACAGAATCATAAAAGTACATTATGTTTCATAGAGCCAAACCATTTTAAGTGCTACTCAACTGGCTTTAGATAAGCCACTCCTTTAGTGTTTAGTTAGTATATATATAAGTGCTTTGAATTTTTTTCGATTTAATTTTATGATGAAGAATTCATTCAACTTAAAATGATTAAACAAATGCCTGTTTGAGACTCCTCAGTGCACACAAAAACATAACTTGGATAAATAAATAAATACGGATATGTTATTGAAAACCACCTCAAATATGTTGTCTTAATGTTGTGAAATGTATTCTCATAAATGATGCGGACAATTACGAATTACGTCTAAACTGACCGTTCGCCCAAACTTGACAAGGTGCTCATAAAACACCGGAGGTATGGAAACTAAGAACACCATATTTGGTAAATTGTGCAGCTTATTTACCCACAACATATTTGTTTTATTTGCTTTAACTGGTGGATAGATGTGCTGCTGGGGGGTTGAGACGCACAGCTGATTAATTATTTTAAATAAAGAAATACATGTTCAAATAAGTATCGAAACCAAGTCAAATTTGTCAAATATTTTGAACTGGTGATCATTGTTTGAACAGTTGACAGCTATAGGCCTACGGTTTTCATGCTTAAAACATAACTTGGTGGGGCTATATAAATCAAATTCCGGGTAATTCGGAGCACAATTGTACCTTTTACTATTTAAAAGTATTTGTATTATATATGTTTGGGCTATGAAAGTGATATTTCTGGGTGACTTTGTCAGTTTATGGAGCTTATCCCACACATTCTGGAGGTTCCAAGCCGAATTTGGGAGCTCATAGGCGTCCTGCCAATCGCCCCCACCCGTGGAAAGAAGAAACAATTAAAGAAAACGGTGAATTATATCTTAAAATAATCAAAAATGAAGTTTTAAAAAATTCTCGAAAACACGACTGAGTGCCAACGGAGAAGGGGCTCAACCATTTGGCGCTTCAGGATGAGGCCCCGGACACTTTTCCACTCCCCCGTTGCAACTTACAACGGAGAGGGGAAACCTAGCCTCTCCTTCTCCATCGAAAAAATTAATTCATCAATTTCAGACTACTGTCTGCACGAAATCGGAAACCCGGTTTTTGAGAAGACTCAGAAAAATAACGGCTGTGTCACTTCATGGAGGAATGTATCCGCTCCATGTGCACTCTGGCTCGGATACATTTGTTGCCCGGAGACCCCCCAGCATGGTTCTTACCAAACTTTAAGTTTTTGAACTGGTCTCTGGAGGAATGCAAGGGGAGTTTGAGGGGGCTCTACCCGCATTATGAGGCACTATTTTCGGATACATTTGTATCACTTTTAGCCCTTTTTTATGGTTCTCCAAATAGTTAACTCAGACTTTTTCTGAGTCTGGAGGAATTTAAGGGGAGTTGTCAGGGGACTCTACCCGCATTATGAGTCACTATTTTCGGATACTTTCTTTCATTTTCAACCCTTTTCTATGGATCTCCAAAAAGTGAACTCAGACCTTTTCTGACTGTGGAGGAATGCAAGGGGAGTTGACAGGGGACTCTTGCGGGCTCATGATGCACTATTTCCGGATACTTTTTTTCATTTTCAGCCCTTTTCCATGGATGAATTGAAACCTTTTTTTTTACATTTTGGTCAATTTGACCCAGTTCTGGTACCGCATTGCCAGCAGCATCATCGGAAGGAGTTCTACAGCCATCAGATACCTCCGAAGAGGCCTCAGGGGCTGAGAGCAGCGATACCCCTTCTTCAGGGCCGGTTGATACTTCTGACGAGGGGGCAGGGGCCGTGGACTCAACCTGTTTTCCCCGGTGCACCGTACAAGTTAGACGGCTAATATGGCCCCCGGGCCCCCGCTAATCATGTTTTTATTATGTATACTGTGTATACTGTTTTTGTAAAAATCATGTAATAATTCAACAAATAATAAAACATGAATATAACCTTGAAGGTTCCCAGCGGCAGATACAGTGCCAGGTATCAGACTATTTAAACAATGTTTACCCAGGATTCAGACACCTTCCCTGGCTTGTAACATGTGGTGATGCGCCCTGGAGGTATCAGACTATTTTAAACAACTTTTCCCCGCCTTTGAAACACTTATTCCTGGGTTTTACCCTGTCATTTTGCACGATATCATTTAACATTGACCCTCTCCTGAAAATGCACATATCCTGTGCTTATTCATTTATTTTGGTGACGATCCGACCTCCGTGCTGCTACTCTGGTTCAAACTGCATCCACCAAACAATATGATTTATCTCGACCTCCCCAAAATAACTAAAATCTGACACGGTGTGAGATGTCTTTTTTAGCTGTTCTGTCGTCAGTTCCTGCGATCTTCTTCATGCAGTCAGTCAGAATGAATGAATGGGCGTTTCTTTGACTATTTATAGGCAAATATGGGCGTTACGTGAAGCCCGCAAAAGCTGCTCCGCATTTTGAGTTGATTGTGATTTATAATGGGAAAGCGGCGTAGGAAGTGCGTGTGCAGTGTTTTATAAATCGGAATACTTTTGTGCGTATTTATTTGCTTTGTCCTACGTACCCCACCTTCCCACGTGAATCCTATGCAAAGCTTTATTAATGCGGAGCAGGGCTTTTTTTCTAAAGGATTTCAGAGAGTTGCCCCCCCGCCCCTTGATACTACAACACATACTTCTCATAAATATTAAACACAACGTGCTTCTACTTCACATCTGAAACTCTGCTCCATCTACACTAACTCATGATGTGCAGCCAGACAAACACAAACCCTCAGAAACTGATTCAACTCAAGATAATAACATTTACAAATAGGAAAAATAGGATGAATTTCAAATGTGAAAAGAACATCCAGAATATGTATTTTAGGAAGAGTGGATTCATCAAATCACAGCTTCTTCAGTGTAAACTGTTCAGTCAGTAAAGCATCATGTAGCTTCAGAAACATGTTGGAAACAGCAACAACTGAAAATACTTGTAAGTGTTTGATATAGGGGTGTAACGGTATCCGTATTCGTCCCGTAACGGTTCGGACGTCACGGTTCGGCACATGCAGTCACACGACGAATACACCTTTCTTTTACGAGTGGGGAAAAAAGTCTGTCCGTCAGGGCAGCATCCACTACACTATATATAATCCAGGGGGCGGTATTGCGCCTAAAAGCTGTTTGCCAGCCGCCCTTAAACAACAAATGAAGAACAAGAAGAAACGCAACAACAAAACGAACCAAATACAAGAAGAAGAAAAGTTAGTATGGCGATTTCAGATAACACACAGGAGCTAGAACCCACCTGCTTCTTTTAAATCAGCTGTGTGGGAACATTTCGGGTTCCCTGTGGACTACAATAACGATGAGGTGTGCGAGTGGTGGATCGGACGAGGACGGTGTGTTGGCGTTGTTCGATAGCGGTGCGGTATGCTAATGGTAACACACGCCAAACATGCTAAATCATATCAGAAGGCATCACCCAGGTTTGCCACTCACCGGAGCCCGGCAAAAGACAACAGCAGTTCAACAGCTGATCCCCGCTGTTTTTAAGAAGCCAATAGACATGAGAGCCGAGAGACCAAAATAAATAACGGAAGCTTTTGGCATATTTTTTCAACGACTTTGCGCTTTTGAAACACTTTCTTATTATTTTATTTTTTAATATTTTCAAGACATTCTTTTTAGTTTTACAGCTTGATGAAACCTTTTTGTTTGACATCAGCCATTATAGATAATATGGCCATCTGAGTGTGTGTGGTACTGTGTATGGTTTGTTTTTAACTGTTTAATGCAAGTTAATTATTCAAAATGTCAGAGTTCCTTATTTTTGAACTGACACTTGCACTACTGTTCAAAGATAAATAACAACAAACCTGGAATTATGCATTTGGGACCGTGACTTCTGTGAACCGTTACACCCCTTAGTTTGATAGTTTTAATAAACGTATTTAATTATTGTATTTCAAAAAATGTGTTAAAATCATGACGGAGAAAATAGGATGTGATTCAGGTGGGAATTATACAGTGAAGGTGTTTTTTGTTATATTTAAATGTAAATATCAACATGGCGCTGCCATAGTCAGTGAACTAAACCACAGAAGAAGAATGTAGAGCATTAAGATGCTCAGTGAGGATCAGAGTGAAATCAGCCTGATGTCTGCAGCTCAGAGTCAACACAACTCTCTTCACCTTAGAAAGTAAGTTGAAGATGGAGAACTGACCTGAGAGCCTCCAGTCTGCAGTCTGGACTCTCCAGAAGATCTCTCAGCAGCTTCACTCCTGAATCCTGCAGATCGTTGCGACTCAGGTCCAGATCTCTCAGATGGGAGGGGTTGGACTTCAGAGCTGAGATCAGAGTAGCCCAGCTGATCTCTGTCAAACTGCAGCTCCTCAGTCTGAATAAAGAAATCATCATGAGGATTCAAATCAGTTTATAATCCAGTCTGATGTTCAGGTCTGAAATGTGTAGCTCAACATCACAGCGTCCTAATCAATGAACTTTTCCCTGAATTACAGAGACTTTGATTCTGTTATTGTGGATCATCATTATATCAGCCTTCTGTTTATTATCTGTGAAAACACGTCTAAATGATGGAACATCAACATTTCTATGTCACAAAGTAAACTTTACGTACAACTAATATTAGTTCAGAGGACCTTCTTTATTCAGACCATTTACTAAAGAAACATACATTTACTTTAACAAAGTGGAAGAATAATAGTTTCTTTAGGAAACAATCAACTGTTGGGACAACATTTACAAACGTATGGATGTGATATATGTATGATGAAGAATCAGGTTGAATAACTAATGAAACATGAGATCTCCAGCAGGAACAGAGAGTCAGTGAACTGACCTGAGAGCCTCCAGTCTGCAGTCTGGACTCTCCAGAAGATCTCTCAGCAGCTTCACTCCTGAATCCTGCAGATCGTTCTCACTCAGGTCCAGCTCTCTCAGGTGGGAGGGGTTGGACTTCAGCGCTGACACCAGAGCAGAACAGCTGATCTCTGACAAACTGCAGCCCCTCAGTCTGAATAAAGAAAACATGATGTAAGTTTAGAAAACAATGTTCCTGTTTAAAATAACTCCAGGTTTAATAAACTGATCGGAGCTGAAGAAGTTCAGAAAGTGGAAACCTCCAAACAGGTTAAAAACTGTAAGACAGAAAAAGTGAAATCGAGCTGATAGTCCGTGTTTTTTTTAGGGTCAATAGTTTTATTTGTTAAACCAGTAAACAGAGAGGAGACTGCAGGCTCTTTAGTTTCTGCTCTTAGTCTTACCAAATGATCATAGATCTTTGGGAGAGGGAAGGGACTCTCAGAAGACAATGAAGAACTAAAGCCCTCGCTCAATAACGCTGGCTTTATAAAGAATAACATCATCAAGGCATGTATATTAATATTTCAGTGAGAAATGTCAGCCTCTAGCCACGAGGCGCTGTCTGTAGTGAGGTCTGTGCTGAAGCGTTCCTCTGACGCTGCTGTGGCTCGTTTGAAAGGAAATCACACCACTGTTAATAAACTATGGCCAGTCAGATTCAGCAGCCGAGTCAGTAAACGTCCGGTCAGCAGAGCCAGAGTGGAAGAGAGACGATGAACACTTCATATTCATAAAGTACCGCCAGTTACATATATTCAAACTTTCCCACCAAACCAACCAGACTTGAATGGACAGTAAGTTCCTGAAGTGAAATCATGCTCCATCTGTTTTATTATTGTTACTCTGAGAGCAGCCGTGTTGCATTCTGGGAGCTTGTTCATCACAGCAGTGGATTTAAGCAGCACGTGTACAGCCTCTAAAGCGAGCTGTAAACATCGCTCCGTTGCTCGAGCGGCACTTTGATAAATACATATTGATCTCAGCACAGAAGTTAAAGATTGAGAACTGACCTGAGAGTCTCCAGTCTGCAGTCTGGACTCTCCAGAATATCTCTCAGCAGCTCCACTCCTGAATCCTTCAGATCGTTGAATCTAAGGTCCAGATGTCTCAGATGGGAGGGGTTGGACTTCAGAGCTGAGATCAGAGTAGCCCAGCTGATCTCTGACAACCTGCAGCCCTCCAGACTAAATAAAGAAAACATTATGTAACTTTAGAAAACAATATTCCTGTTTGAAATAACTCCAGGTTTAATAATCTGATCAGAGTTAAACAGGGTTTTAATGTCAGCGATGATGTAGAAAAAAATCCTGTTGCGACCTGGCTCAAAAGGCCACAACAAAAAGGAGACAACATGTCAACGGGTAGCTAAAGGTGTTTATTTGCAGCACACTGTTCAAGTCAACTCATGGTTTATGCTCATCAGAGCCGGGTGCCTGCAGGAAAAAGCAGAGAGAGAGAACAGACAGGAGCAGAGAGGCTTTAAAATAGCTGTAGAGCACCAGACCCAGGTGCCCTGAGTTACTGCAGTCAGTGCGATCAATGCAGCCAAGACAGGACAGCCACACCCTCTCCACTGATGAACCCACAGGGGCATCACTAATCCACTGATAATCTGGAACTTTAACTTTTCTCAGATGTTTAACAACTCCTTCCTCTCCCTCACAGCTCATCAGTACTGACAGCATCTCCACTGACTCCTGGAGCACAGATGAGTCTGTGGAAGCTCAAACACTCTCCCTCACACATTCACCTTCTCTCTGTTACTCTGATCAATATTCAGTCATTAGAAAAAGTGAGAAAAATTATTTCAGGCAAATTCAGAAAATGATAAACAGATCTGTATGAACTGCAGTCAGTGAACTGACCTGAGAGACTCCAGTCTGCAGTTTGGACTCCTCAGTCCGGAGCTCAGCAGCTCCACTCGTGAATCCTTCAGATCGTTGTGACTCAGGTCCAGATCTCTCATGTGGGAGGGGTCAGACTTCAGAGCTGAGGCCAAGACTTCACATTCAGTCTCTGAGAGTCCGCAGCCAGAAAGTCTATAATAACACATATATTACAACAGGTGTTAAAAAAGATTAAACATTATATTAAACTCAAGCATTTGATTAAAACATATTTGACATGTTCTGATAGACATTTTCTGTTATTCCACGTAATATTATATAAAATAATGTATTATAATAGAGTGTAATGTGTTGCTAGTGTGATCTGATCACATGCCTGTGCTCCTGCTGTCAGTGCCTGTTACCAAAGAAACAGAAATCAAATCAATCATTTGAAAATATTAGAGATGTACATATGTAAATGTTTATTAATATTTGGATTTGATGGGTGAAGGATGTTTTGGCTTCTCTGGGCATCTGGAAATGTATTGCAAACACAATTAACAAACCAATAAAGTTTCAATATTTTCAACTGAATACCATCAGATGTTCCCAGTATATCAGCATTAAGACATAACTCTGTTATTGGTGGGAAATGATATAGATCTTAC
Organism: Pseudochaenichthys georgianus; assembly: GCF_902827115.2. Taxonomy (NCBI): domain Eukaryota; kingdom Metazoa; phylum Chordata; class Actinopteri; order Perciformes; family Channichthyidae; genus Pseudochaenichthys; species Pseudochaenichthys georgianus. The sequence continues at coordinate 27,471 of NW_027263280.1, forward strand.
TTTAAACTAATACATTGTGATAAAAACGTGTCTGTTTAATGATAAATAAACTTCTACAAAGTAATAATAACAGCTGTATCTGATAACTGGAAGTCCTGCTGTGTGGTGTGATCACATGCTGAGGAACCTCTAAAGTCCTTCATGTGTTTGACATGTCGCCTCCATTACTCAATATGAAGAGAGAAATGGTTCAATTTAACTATTATTATAAATACATAGAAGAATATTGTTGGTTTTATTTTGCTCTCAGTATTCAAACAGCAGAAATGCGTGTTTAAACTTCTGATCCATATTAGTTTGTAAAGTTAATCACATCTGGACATACACAGCCTTCCTGCAGTTCCTCACAGCTGGAATCAGTCTCTGTCGTCCCTCATCTCAAAATAAATATATATTTTGAATGTGTGTAAATAATGTTTGGTCATGTTATAGCATTACCTGAATGAAGATCTAGTTGTGTGTTCAGGCGACAACGATTCAGGAGCCTTGAACAGACAAAGTTATTTATTTATTATTAGAAAAATGCAAATTAGTCTGGATCATCCGAGTTCATTTTCAATTTCAAACGGTCAAAACACAGTATTACCAGCCAATCACAGCACAGTATTACCAGCCAATCACAGCACAGTATTACCAGCCAATCACAGCACAGTATTACCAGCCAATCACAGCACAGTATTACCAGCTAATCATAGAAAGTATTACCAGCCAATCACAGCACAGTATTACCAGCCAATCATAGAAAGTATTACCAGCTAATCATAGCACAGTATTACCAGCCAATCATAGAAAGTATTACCAGCTAATCATAGCACAGTATTACCAGCTAATCATAGAAAGTATTACCAGCCAATCACAGCACAGTATTACCAGCTAATCATAGAAAGTATTAGCAGCCAATCACGGAACAGTATTACCAGCCAATCACAGCACAGTATTACCAGCCAATCATAGAAAGTATTACCAGCCAATCATAGCACAGTATTACCAGCTAATCATAGAAAGTATTACCAGCCAATCACGGAACAGTATTAGCAGCCAATCATAGAAAGTATTACCAGCCAATCACAGCACAGTATTACCAGCTAATCATAGAAAGTATTACCAGCCAATCACAGCACTGTATTACCAGCTAATCATAGAAATATTACCAGCCAATCACAGCAAAGTATTACCAGCTAATTATAGAAAGTATTACCAGCCAATCACAGCACAGTATTACCAGCCAATCATAGAAAGTATTACCAGCCAATCATAGCACAGTATTACCAGCTAATCATAGAAAGTATTACCAGCCAATCACAGCACAGTATTACCAGCTAATCATAGAAAGTATTACCAGCCAATCACAGCACAGTATTACCGGCTAATCATAGAAAGTATTACCAGCCAATCACGGAACAGTATTACCAGTCAATCATAGAAAGTATTACCAGCCAATCATAGCAGAGTATTACCAGCTAATCATAGAAAGTATTACCAGCCAATCACAGCACAGTATTACCAGCTAATCATAGAAAGTATTACCAGCCAATCACGGAACAGTATTACTAGCCAATCACAGCACAGTATTACCAGCCAATCATAGAAAGTATTCCCAGCCAATCATAGCACAGTATTACCAGCTAATCATAGAAATTATTACCAGCCAATCACGGAACAGTATTACCAGCCAATCATAGAAAGTATTACCAGCCAATCACAGCACAGTATTACCAGCTAATCATAGAAAGTATTACCAGCCAATCACAGCACTGTATTACCAGCTAATCATAGAAATATTACCAGCCAATCACAGCAAAGTATTACCAGCTAAATTATAGAAAGTATTACCAGCCAATCACAGCACAGTATTACCAGCCAATCATAGAAAGTATTACCAGCCAATCATAGCACAGTATTACCAGCTAATCATAGAAAGTATTACCAGCCAATCACAGCACAGTATTACCAGCTAATCATAGAAAGTATTACCAGCCAATCACAGCACAGTATTACCAGCTAATCATAGAAAGTATTACCAGCCAATCACAGCAAAGTATTACCAGCTAATCATAGAAAGTATTACCAGCCAATCACGGAACAGTATTACCAGCCAATCATAGAAAGTATTACCAGCCAATCATAGCACAGTATTACCAGCTAATCATAGAAAGTATTACCAGCCAATCACAGCACAGTATTACCAGCTAATCATAGAAAGTATTACCAGCAAATCACAGCACAGTAATAACAGCTAATCATAGAAAGTATTACCAGCCAATCACAGCACAGTATTACCAGCTAATCATAGAAAGTATTACCAGCTAATCATAGAAAGTATTACCAGCCAATCACAGCACAGTATTACCAGCCAATCACAGAAAGTATTACCAGCTAATCATAGAAAGTATTACCAGCTAATCATAGAAAGTATTACCAGCCAATCACAGCACAGTATTACCAGCCAATCATAGCACAGTATTACCAGCTAATCATAGAAAGTATTACCAGCCAATCACAGCACAGTATTACCAGCTAATCATAGAAAGTATTACCAGCAAATCATAGCACAGTAATAACAGCCAATCCCGGAACAGTATTACCAGCCAATCACAGCACTGTATTACCAGCCAATCACAGCACATTAATACCAGCCAATCAAAGTACGGTATTACCAGCCAATCACAGCACAGTATTACCAGCAAATCACAGCACAGTATTACCAGCCAATCATAGAAAGTATTACCAGACAATCATAGCACAGTAATAACAGCCAATTACGGAACAGTATTACCAGCCAATCACAGCACTGTATCACCAGCCAATCACAGCACTGTATTACCAGCCAATCACAGCACATTAATACCAGCCAATCAAAGTACGGTATTACCAGCCAATCACAGTACAGTATTACCAGCCAATCACAGCACAGTAATACCAGCCAATCACAGCACAGTATTACCAGCCAATCACAGAAGAGAAGTCCCAGCCAGTAGGAATATTTCCCATTTCGTCGGGATCCTGATATTTTAAATGGCATCTTCATATACATTTATTATGTTATACACAACTTGGTGATATGTAATCCTCTTAGACCAGTGCTTCTCAAAGTGTGGTCCGCGGACCACTGGTGGTCCGTGAGTATATTGGTAAAATTTCACATTTGAAATAAATAAATGAATTTAAGTTTTCCGCACTCTCACGGGAATATCTCCGCAATGGAGCGAGCTTAAGTTTCATTTCCAATCGCATGACATAGCCCAGATAAACACCTTCATCACACATGTTTCCACTTGTTTGTACCACTTTCAGGCAATTTGTAATCTGTTCTAGAAAAACGATGTGATTCTGGATATTTGTGGAGTTAGGTGGTCCGTGAGTGTTTTTTTATTGGTTAAGTGGTCCTTGGTATGAAAAGGTTTGAGAAATACTGTCTTAGACACACCTCCCATTAAAAGAAACAAACAAACACTAATTAATTAGAATGATTTTGAACTCATAATCGAATACCTGAATCTTTTCGATCAATTGCGAGCGTTATAGCGTTTAAATTGACAGCCAATTATATTTGAATTCAGTGGTGAAATAAATACACTTCTCTCTGTTTAACTGCTCCTCTCTCACCTTTCTGTCTGTCTTCACTTCCTGTTTCACATCGGAGTCACCTGATGGAGAGAAGAGGTGACACAGAAATAATAATTAAACTTGAACAAAGAGAACATTTAGCAGCCAAAATGATTGAATAGAGCTTTAAGAAAATATAATTAAAATATAATGTAGAATATCTTGATGAATGGAGGATATGGCTTCAGTACTCACAGGTCTTCTGGATCTTGGCTCTGATCGTCTCATCATATCTTATCCTGTAGGGATTAACACAATCCAACACTTTTAGATCAGGATTAAATAGGTGTTTGTTCTTTGAGTCAGCTTCAGAGTCCTCATCCCATCATAACTTCTCTGCAAACACTACGACTGACTGCCACAGCTCTCAGCTGCATCACAGGAAGTAACCAGTCATTGGAAACTAAAAACATCCCATAACAAAACAGACTACCTTTTCTTCTGTAAAATCCATTATGTCTGTTAGAGAGTTGATTATTAAAGTGTAGCTTTACATTTTCAGCTGGCCTTCTATAGTTTATGGAAGAATGAAAGAGCATGCAGTCAGTGGGTAACATCACTGATCTGTTTCCCCAGTGAGAGAAACACCTCCCTGTACTGACCCCTTACTGACCTGAGAGTCTCCAGTCTGCAGTCTGGACTCTCCAGAAGATCTCTCAGCAGCTTCACTCCTGAATCCTTCAGCTTGTTGTGACTCAGGTCCAGCTCTCTCAGATGGGAGGGGTTGGACTTCAGAGCTGAGACCAGACCAGAACAGCTGATCTCTGACAACCTGCAGCGCCTCAGTCTGAATAAAGAAAACATGATGAGGAGAAAAATCAGTTTACATTCCAGTCAGATGTTCAGGTCTGAAATATGTAGCTCAACATCACTGCGTCTGGGAAGAAGAAGCCTTCATCACAGTGGGCATAGGGGCATAGTAAAAGGCACACTGAGGGAAACACATTAATAACTTACCTGGACATTGATAAAACAAAACCCAAGACATTGTTTGTTCAAAACAGATTTATTGGAAGTCTTTTTACAAGTAACCTGCTGACCCTCTCCTTCAAGGTTGTGAAGGCCAAACAGAGCCACAGAAAGAAGCAGCCTTAAGTAGAGGCTCAATCAGTGGGAACACCTGCGCTCAATTGGAGCATACCATGTAGTGCATGGGCGCGGGTGGGACTTTTCTTGCGAGTGTAAAAATGTTATTGTTTGGGGCTTCTGTGGTCAGAGAGATGATATGTTGATCTATTTTGATTTGGTGTGTTTGGGTAATTTGTCTTGCATTGTGAATGTGTGTGTAGATTAGAATGACATTGGTTAGGGGTATAAATAGTGGATTGTCCTAGGGGGAGGGGCTTAACATGTATAAAACCCTGGCCACAATTTTTCTGGGGAGTCTGACTGTGGCGGTAGAGCAGAGAGGTACCAGTTATATG